>NC_061522.1:7205000-7322500 GCF_022379125.1 Scophthalmus maximus | reverse complement strand
CACAGTCGGACTTTTAATACGCGGGACCTTTTGACACTTTCACAGCTTGTTGGCTTTTCGCCGAGGTCTCAGTGAGAGAAAACACACAAACACTGCCGTCATCCGATCCCCATCACACAAGGATACCGTTGAGTTAAATGTGGTCAAGTACAAGTCCGACATGCTGAATGGTGTTTTTGGCATGTTGTTCTCTCAAACTATTGTTTTCACAGAATAAGGGTTTGAGTCGTGAACATTCATCACAGGTTGTACTTCAACAGTCTCCACCAACCGACCGGCGACCTCGACAAACCCCTCGGAGGAACCCGCGCAACAAAAACACTGCGGCGCTATGAGGGAGCCGAGCCACGCAGTTAATGAGCCGCTTCTCCAAACACGCAGCGAGCGACTTGGCCCGGGCACATCTGGCAGTGCCCATTTCCTCGACTCTGATCGTCGAGCGCAGGAAACAGCAGTCGGCGTGAAAGGCTGGGTCGGTGTTACTCAGACCCATTACGCAGTTTGATTGCATGAGCGATAAGGCGAGATGAAGGGAAACCAACTCTCAAGTAACACGGCTGCATGGAGAAAAAAGGCTACACGCATATTTGCATTAATTTTTTTTTTGCCATTGCAACAGGTCATTACATTTTGGGATATTTTTTTTTGAAAGATTCTTCACCATTGCGAGTCGATACGTTTTTTTTTTCCAATGCATAAATAGGAGACATTTTGGGGTTGCCAGGTTGTGAACCCTGATTTTAGATAACGATCCCAATTGCCTCTTCAGATGTTTTAGCTGTAATGTGAGAACGATCACACACCCAGCGATGAGCCCACACAAAGTGACCACCTTGACTCGGCAGGATACCCTTCAGCTCCATGGGGCGTTGCGCTCCCTGTTTTGGTTCGGCCTCACTATTTAGCACCTGCAGTCTTGGTGGTTTAGTGTGACGTGGAAAACACACAGTGCAACCGATTATTAGTGCCTTGATTATTCAAAAGCTGGAAAAATCCCACAACCTCTCGCAACAAGCCTGCGATTCTGCAGTTATGTTAATGGTATGGTAAGAAATAAATATGTAGAAGTTTTTAAAGGTTACTGAAGGCCAATGCTTCGAAGGCCTCGATGCTTTCATTTACAGTAAATGTGAGCTAAAGACCAAGTAACGTCATTTTTATTTATTCATGTATAATACCCACTTACACATCTGTAAAGCGAGTATGCCCTATTGTGGATGATTAGCACTATGTCATATAAATATCTTAGTTTTTGCCCATTAACTTCTGCATGTTAAAATAATCTTCTCAATGTTTTAGAAAAAACAAGCTTCCTGGTTTTAATTGTCCACACAGGTGGGCCTCCAAATGTCCTTTGACCCCGAAGGCCGAGTACGGGCCCCATTACAGAGGTCAAAGGTCGGTATATTGCCTCAGGCAAACTGATTTGAGTGGTGCTCGAATATACATGTCCCGTGAATCACAGCCATCGCGAACCGATCAGTGGGCTTATCCGCGTGGTATAACACACGAGGGCATTAACGGTGCAATCGTTTCTTTAATTTTACACATTTTATGCGAACTGTTTCCTTTTTTTGTATCCTCGTGCCGTCTCATCAAACGGTGGGTTCGTGATAAAGAAACGACGACTGCGTACAATTTCTCCGAGCGCAGGTCCCTTTAAAGCTGCTTTAAGCATTACAGGTTGTTCTGTACGGACCACAAACAGACGAATACGCATTCAAGGCACATCCCGTATGATATCTCAGCCTCTCATCAGAGACACAATCACTGCCAGATGGTGTCAGCCTGCTCCCCTCTAACCTTTGACCCCCCCCCCCCCCTCTCTCTTGCTCAAACACACCAGAGAGAACGATAAGGTCCGGGGAGAGCGGCTGCCCAGTGTGCGCTGGAGGAATGAAACTCACAGGGTCATACAGTGTGAAGGGGCCAGATGAGGCCAGTAAAATCCCCGCGGTCTGTTAATCACCATAGAGGATAAACAACAATACGACAAGGGGAAGGCAATGTATCATGCAGTTTGCGCCGCCGCAGTTGTTTGCCAACGTGATGACGCGAGATGTCAATAAACATTCAGAAACACTGACTACGATCACAGCGCAGAATACACACACAGCCTGTGTATCCATCTCTGGGGTTTCCGTAAAAAAAATAATATATGTGGAATATGTGTTATCTGTAAGGCTTGGCAATATTCTACCCAAGCCGACTGGTTCCTGCTGAAGATAAAAAAAAAAAAAATGTAATAAAACGGCAGAGACATTTCTTGAAATGCATTTGTCGGGGACAATATTCACCCATTGTGGCGCTCTTCATGGGACAGACAAAACATGTCACCCAGTGCAAAAAGATGTTTGTTTGTTTTCATGTCGTTTTTGTACATCCCACGGTTTCACTATATAAGACAATAAGAAATAAGGTATACTGGGCTTTGGCTGCACAGACAGTGGTGAGTTTTGTCTCAGGTCTTTTTCTGCTGAGGTCTGTTAATGGGATTTGTTGAAAATAGAAATACGTACGTAGAATAGTTTCAGTCTCATCCCTTCAAACACAAGAATGTCTTTATTGCGAGACAATACAATACGCCTGCTAACATGAGCGTTTAACTACAACATGCGTATGTATTGTCTGGCTCGTCCGACAGGTGCAAGCCCATACAATGAGCATGTAGGCATGAGGGTATGTGTTAATTATAGTTTGAATGACCTTAATGCTAACTAACCCATCGCAGCACCAAAAATAGAAGCTCGATAACCCTCGAGCGTGTGGCAGGACTGTGGGAGCGCAGTTTACTTTTAGCTCCTTTTCAATCGCTGACTGATTCGGACTTCACATGGCAAAACCTGAACCCCAAGCATATTGGCAAGTATTAAAGTTAAGCGATCTAAGTTATGAATTTATGGTTTCTGTTCTTTAGAAGTCTCTTCTAAAACAGTGCCCTGCACTCGCACAACCGTGAAACTCTGACTCCCGTCCGGTACAACTGCTCTGCTTTCATGACGCCTGTAATGTTCCGGTGCTGTTGACGCTGTCATCGATGTGTGAATGTTGTAGTTAGTGGTGGTGTTCTAGACCACATTAAATTCATATACTGTACTCATATATGCATATTTAATGTTATTTTTTGTTATATTTTGTACATACTAACTTTGTAAACTTCTTTATTTACTCTTCTGTCCACTTTGCTGCTGTAATGCTGCTTATCTCATCTAATCTTATATTCCGTCCCCCTCTTTGGACTTTTTAATGATGAACATATAATTGAATTTACACATTGAATTGCATTGTATAGGACCATGCAGGTGTACCTCATGAAGTGGCCCAATATAAGATTGTTTTTCTCCCCTTCATGTAACACTTTGCACCAGATCACAAGCTTGACTCTTTCCACACCAATCCCAGTTCCTCATACGTTTCAGAAAATGTGAGGAATTCGTAGAAAGAAAAAGCCGCGTCTTCAGTATTTCCACGCAAGGCCGCCAGAGAGAGAGGAGAGGAAGCGCAACGGGGCCCCCTGTGCCCCTGCGTCAAAACAGAAAAACAACATCGCCAGCAATCAAGGCGAAATAAGTGGAGGGGATTAAGTGTTCTGGAGTGAGCAGGGGGGCAAATGGCAAGAGGCTGGTGCAGTTGAAACAGCAACTGGATGTGATGGAGAGCTGGGGGCAGATTAGGGGGAAAGTATGCAGAGGGTTGGTGGACGGGGGGAGCACGCGGTAGCACACCAGTACAGCACATACACGTGGATTTACAAGATAGTGATTAGGACAGAAAGAATCTGTCAGGTTCAACTCAGATGGATACAGTCATTGGGTGAAATCCATTTACATCATTGTCCGATATCAGATCTATACATCAGGCCACAGGCTTGAGGTGAGCAACACCTCAGGAAACCCCATCAGTCTTCTTTGACTCACGTTTGTTATCTTTCAGCTCGGGGGCCGCTTGGTCGTCACAGCTGTGCTAACAAGTAGCATGTAACTTTCAAAAATTGTTCACAGATGTTTTTTCCCCAAACTATACCGGAAGACAAAGAGTGCTGATCACGGCCCTCAGCGGTACTTTGTATCTCGGTGAGAATCACGACACAAAAACCACTGCACCCTAATCAGAGGCTTACACAGAACTTAAAGGGATAGTTCAGGGATTTTGAAGTGGGGTTGTATGAGTTACTTATGCGTAGTTAGTGTGTCACCTCGTGGAGATGGTGATCAGCGATGTCATTTAACGGGGGTTTGGAGGAGAAGTGGCAGAAGCTGTTGGCCGAGGGGACCAACGAAAAAAAACGCCTTTTTTCGCCACGTGTGTTCCTGCGCCAACCCGCGCCGGCAGAGTATCACTCCGCAAATCAGCTGTTCGACTCACAGCTACCGCGGCGAGTCGGCGCCGTGGTACATGGCCGGAGCACGCTTGAAAAAAAAGTGCACACTTCAACGGATGTCTCTGGCGGAAAACTGAAGCAGTGAAAAAAATACGTTCTCCAGCGTACAATATAATGGATATAAACAGTATATATATATATATATATATATATATATATATATATATATATTTATTTTTTTAGGTAACGTTTTAAAATGTGGCGAAAAAGAGTTTTTTCGGTGGTCCCCTCTGCATCAGTGTGACTGTGACTTACAATACTTCCACTTCTCCTCCTAACTCCATAAGGTGACATACTAACTATGCATAAGTAAGTCATACAACCCCACTTCAAAATCACTGAACTATCCCTTTAAACAAAGTTTTTAAAAAAACTAAAAAACACAGCACAAAATATGTAATCGCTGTTTTTTTTTGTCGTTTTTTTATATATTTCCAAACAGACCTGCCTGCTGGCCTCGCAGACGGGGAGTTATAATAACTCCCCAGACGTTTTGAGCCCGCGCTCATGGGCCTTTCTGATAGGGGGGAACGCAAAAAGTGCGATGGGCTTAAGACTCACTCGCATTTATCAGCACGTTCAGCGTCTGTCCGACAAGAGCCAGATTATGAGCAGGAATGTGTCTCGGCTGTAACTGGCTCCGCTATCAGTCGGCCTGCCGCCTGAGAGAGCTCTGTGTTGAGCGCAGGAACACTACACGTACTGTATGTCGCGGCAAACAATTTGAAGAAGTGGCAAACATAGCAATAAGACATTGCTTAGCGGAAATGCTTGAACAGACATCGACGGAATCTCACCGTACCGCTGTCCACTGATGCCGTTGCGGGGCTGCCGTTCAGTAAAACAAATGATATATCGCTTTATTGACGTTTTCTTTTCTAATCTAATCACGTGCGTGCATGTTAATTCTACATTAGAAAACGTGTCTGTGGTAAAGCGGTGTTGATCGCCCACCAAGCACATGTGAATGTCATCCCTCATTATTGCTGGTGCGGATGAACCTGGTGACATTCATTTAACAGAAGATTGCAACAGTTTTGAAAAATAATTTGGGCTTAAATGAAAACATCAACTATCATATTCAAAAGCATGCTGCGCCAAACCAAAACAGGAAAAAACCTCCGCCTTCCAAATGTTGTGTCTTGTAGTACGGGCACTGGGACGGTTCCTGCACTCCATGTTATTTGGTACTCTGTTACTCGGTGCTCATGTCGTGATAATCATAGTGTTAATATTCAGTGTTACGGGAAAGGAACCAGTTAGCTGGTAGTTAGGAAGAAGATATGCTCCCCTACGATCTGACACGATCGCCGCTCCGAACTCAAGGAGGCATCGTATCCCAACAACCCTTATGGGCAAAATGTCCATCTGGCACTTTTAAATCAATGAATCGATTCATGTTTGGTGAGCAACCCCCCCAAGCTCAGCGGTGGCCCAAACCTTTCCTTTTGGTTTTAGTTTTCATTCATTGCACCTTTAAATGAGCACCACACAACTGCAGTCTCTTACAAATGTTCCTTGATGTCAACACAGTGAAGTTCCCCGTCAACAGCATGCACGGCCTGAACTCCTCCCGGAGTTCAGTCTGGAGCGCCGATGCCAGTAAGACTGAGTCATCCTCTGGAAGCCGATGAGTTTGGGAAGAGAAGGTTTGACATCCGTCAGGGGCGACTGACCGCGTTGCTGCAGCTCCTCGGTTCGGGTTGAGCCAAGTGCGATAAGGACCCACAGTGGCGGCAATCCAAATTCCCTTCATGTGCTGAACATCATTGTGTCGATGTGTTGCTACTTCCTGTCTGTGCTGTGGACAGTTTTCGGCGCTGTTGGTTCAAATCCGATGCATTTCGTGAGTATCAGTCGTGGTACTGCGAGACATTAATCTGGAGAGGGACTCGGATCACATTCAAACGACAGGGAAAATAATAACTGGAAACAATTTGACTGGTGTCATGTCGCTGATGTCTCTGTTGCGTCGTATAAACGTATAGTCCTCAGGAAAACACATAGTAAAATCATAGTGTTACTCCAACACACACACACACACACACACACACACGTGATCGCGCTGGTATAGCCGTCAATAATCAATCAATCATTGAAGCGCGAAATCTAAACTCGCACAGAACTATAACCTTTTTTCCGTCAGTCGCCATCGAGCGCACACCTTCAGGCAGCCCGAGGGCGCCGCGGAAGAAGATGAAAAAAAGGTTGCAGGGACGTCACCACGACGGTTTGATTCTCAGGAACACACCGACACTTCTCCACGGGCTCTTTTCGTCAGATATCATCATCGTTGCTTCGACAACGCTTCCCTCCTTCTAATTAAAGTCGTCTGTTAATATTAGATTGATTCATTTCAGATGAAGTCGAGCGCTGGCACTGATCAGGCTATCACGGAAAATCCCGCCACCGCAGTTTCTCCTCTCGCGCCGCAACTTTTTCTGTTTGTGTGAACCATATGTCCCAAGTGAATAACGCCAGGCGGTGTACTGAACCCTCTTCACTCTGTCACTGCTTGTCACAGTAGAATGGGCCTCAAACTTATTTCCCCCCTCCCTCCCTCCCTCCCTCTCTCTCTCTCCCTCCCTCCCTCCCTCTCTCTCCCTCTCTCTCTCTCTCTCTCTCTCTCTCTCTTTCTCTTCCTCTTCCTCTTTCTCCCTGTATCTTTCCCTCTCTGTTCTTTCTGTTTTTCGCGCAAGTGTCCCAGTTAAGAAATTGCTTACATCCCACTCAGTCTGGGGCTGGATTGAAATTTCCCATAGGGTATGTACCAATATGCAGAGAGCACACTTCGACAGATGCCATCAGAGAACAAGCATATGAATTACCAGGCAGCCTGCCATCTTGGAGTTCAGACAGAATGGCATTAATACCTGATTACGATCCAAACAACAACACAACAACAACATGAAAGCCGAGGCAACTGGGAGCAGGTAAAGGTTTCATCATTTATATATTAATGGATTTACTAACAAAGGCTCTACTACCCCCTCAAAAGTTAAAATGTCATCGGAGCTGCCAACAATCAAGGGACTTTGGAAAAAAAAAAAAAAAAGAAGAAAAATCGCAGTGAGAAAAAATCAGATGCCGTCAGCAAATCACGTTCCAATAAATTAAATATTCGCCACTGCTGACCATAACTAATTCAGAAGCCATGATATATTCATGAGTACAATTAAAGAAAACATGATCCCTTTAATTCTAAACGGCTGTAAATATTGGCATTACCCAATTAAGTCATATTTGAGTGGAGGAAAAAAGTACCTGCAAATGAATAAACACTGAACCATATATTTTGTGGGAGGAAGCAGAGAAGTTTCATTCAAAGTATAAATAATAATTAAAAAAAACGTGGGATATGGCACTGCTTTATGTAAAAGTATGAATATCCATTAATTGTATTTGATGCAGATGTTCATTTGTTTTTTTTTTTGTCATTTTCTCTTGTAATAAATCAACTTGGGGTATAATTTTACTGGTTTATGTAAATTTTTATTTTCTTACCTTTACCAATATTTCTCTCTCTGTGTCATATTCATCATATACTATGTGATCAATGATAAATCTGTGATTTTTGCGGCATCTAGTTCTACTTTAATTTTGTTGATGTAATCAAAAGAGAATTTGTTGTCATTGTTTTGTTTATGTAATATATGTTCTGAATTCTGTCTGAGATGTTCCAGAAATAGAATATGATATATTTTTTTTTAATTGAGTGGTTTTCCCCCTTTAAGCAGCTGCCGTGTCAGCTCTTTGGCAGTGGGGAAAGACCGATTGGTGGTGACTTTGATCGCCCTCTTCCTGCTCTTAGTGCACATCATGATTAATGGTCCATTGTGGAATCTATAATGGACACTCATGGAGATGCACTCCTCTCTCTTGACACTCAACTGTCTTGTCTCCTCGTCCGGGCATTCCGTCATTTCACGGAGCACCCACTTTCTGGGATAAGTTGGTTTCTCTTTCCCCCTGCAAGTAAAACCCACTCTTATTTGGTTTTCCAGGTTTTAATATTTCATCATCATAATGCATACCTGGTTAATTGAAAGGGATGCTCGTGCCATTGTCCTTAACTAATCATTTCACAGCTTGTTTACACTGCACCAGCGCTTAAGTTCACGTGTAAGCAAGGGCAAGAGCGGGTGATGCAGACCGACCACCCACGCAGGGGTTAGTCCTGTGAAGACCGGCTGATGGTTTGCCCCCGCTTCCCCGGCTCAGTTTCCCCCACGCTCCTCTCGAATGAAAGAAGCATAACGTAACAACATGGACACTCGACAGCCGCATGCCTCCCTGCCTCCAGTCAAACCTCTGCTGCCTTTTCTTGTGGGGAAACAGTTGCATGTAATGTATACAAGACACAATGTGAGGGGCTGAAGGAGAAGGTAGGAGGGCTTAGAGGAAAGGGGCAGAAAATGGGGGGGGGGGGGCGTCAGGCTCCCAGATGCCCCTGCCCCTGAGTGTGTGTGTGTGTGTGTGTGTGTGTGTGTGGGTGTGTGTGTGTGTGCTGCTGTGCCTCGGAGATGTCTGTCAGCAAGCGGTGCCTCCAAGAGAGAGGAGAGAGAGAGAGGGAGAGGGTGGGGGGGGGGGGGGGGGGGGGGTGTTTCCAAAGGGGGCCCAGTCTGTTACCAAAGGGAGGTGGAGATTTACTATCCCACCCAGTCAAAGTGTCTCACTGGTGCTCTGACACACACACACACACACACACACACACACACACATGCAAAGATACACACAACCACACACACCCACACACACACACAAGCGCACACACACACACACACACACACACACACACACTCAGACATACTGCAAACTCTCAACAGGAAACTCTGAGCCATAATGCGAAGGCACCTCAGAGCAGACGGGTGCAGTGCTCAAACCAAGTGGGATACCGTGCGGCTTTGATAGTGCGTTAATTACTCATGTGATGTGATACAGATGTCTGGGGGCTTCAGCCGAAAGTTTGCCTGACACTTTCCAAGGGGGCCAGGCAGACATTTTAGAAGCGGTAGGTGAAAACCAAACGTATTTATTATTCATGGGTGGATCAGTTTGCGTGCTGTCACGGATCCCAGCAGTGTCATGCTGATGCTAAACTGTGACGCTACTTGAAGGGCTGGCTGCTAAATAGTTCTTTGTGTACTCGGTGACAGCTGGGACTTTGAACAGGAAGAAAAAAACTCGGGGCTATAAGAGTTGCCTGCACTGTGACATGATGAAAAGCGCTCCGCTATCCATCTGACAGTTTGAAACTTGATGTGCCCGCTGCCACGAGTGTTGTGGAATGAGTTACTCTGATTTTGTCCAGAGAGTTTGTTGGGTCTTTGTCCTGATAAGGGGCAGAAAAGTCATCGACAAGTCATTCGAGCGAACTACAAGGATTCAGGCGGGAATCCAAAGTCTAAGTATGTATTTTGTCTTTTGCGTAGTCTATAATCTCGCACTGCGCTCCTGACTGGAAATCAGCCCTGCGGCATGGTCAAAATCAATTTTTAAAAAAAGCTCTTTATTTTGTAACCACACGTTTAAACCTCTCTAAATTAGAAAACAGAGGGAGAAATAAAGAAAAACTGAGGAAACCACCCACTGGCATACCCACAGATGGGACTCACTGTCAGGACAACACATAAAGCCCGGCTGTTCAGCTGCAACATTATTGACACGGAGACATGAGCGAGCACTCCGTCTCCCAGGACGGGCTGAGAGCGGAAGAGAAGCCCATTGCACACTTCTCCCGACCCCCTCATCCTCACTGTCGGACTGTAACCGGTCCTGGCGTCTCCCACCTGTGTGCTGCCTTGTTCAAACCTCTGTGAAGCCTCTGAAGAAGCTGTAGAACTTCCTCCTTCAGCATTTGAGAGCGACAGTGTTGCTGTCAAACCTTCTCAAAACTGACACGTGTTGAGATTCAAGAAGAGACAAGGTGTAGGCGACGTGGTTGAAGTTGCAGGGTTTTCCTGTGTTTTCACACACACACACACACACAAAAAAAACGAACAGTTTTTCCTCCTGTTAATCTTTTCTCTTTTCCTTTTTTCACCAGAGACGTATCGGGACGGTATTTCAATCAGTGAAATCCAAAGCAGCGAGCGCGTTCCACAATGGCCACCGCAGCCGCACACATGTTGGTGCTAATGGCCTGTGTGGCAGCCAGAGGAATGGGCCAGATGAACAGAGCTCAAGCCGAGAAGGACCCGGCGATCCCCGTCCACTCCACCCTCCGGTCTCTGGGCGCCTACAGCACCGTGGGCCCGAGCACGGGGCCGGGCCTCCGCCTGCGGGCCCCGGGGGCCGACTCACAGGCTGCGGGCTCTGGCTCTGCAAACGAAAGTGTGGTGAAGAGGCCGGTGCCACCTCCAATGTGCTTGCAGACCACTTCCATCAAGGACTACTTTAAGTACATCAACACCATCATTTCCGTGGTGGTGTTTACGGTGGGCCTGGTCGGCAACGCCACGCTGCTGAGGATTATATACCGCAATAAGTGCATGAGGAACGGGCCCAATGCGCTGATTGCCAGCCTGGCACTGGGCGACCTCATCTACATTTTCATTGACATCCCGATCAATGTGTACAAGGTACAGCTCTCCTCCTCTTTGTGCACGTGTGATTGAAGTTTCCAACCTATGCTTTCCTCGCGGCCATGCTGCCGAAGTGACAGGTCTCTGAGTTGCTGTGCTGAAACGCAGCAACAACGGAAGTGCGCGCACTCAGAGTTAAAGTGGAATATCACAGACGGGAAAGCGGCCGCGGGGGCATAACAGTAAGCGAGTGTGCGAATAGATGCGAAGGTGTAACGCCGTCACACGGCGCGCTATCGTCCTCGCGTGGGCAGATTGGCGATGAGAGCAGCGGGGATGTGGCCGGCTTGCGTAAACGAAGGAATCGGGCCGGAGTCACACAGGCCAGCGGCCTTGTGCTGACCCGGGACATTAGTCACTGACCCTTATCTGGATGTTGATGATGTCCCAATATCCAACTCAAGTGATGAATCACGTGAGGAGTTTTTTCTTCAGCAAAGCCCAATACATAGGGGTTTTTTCAACCAAAATAAGAAGAAGGATGGTAGCCTGTGAATAAAAACAGAACATAATGGAAGAGTTTGACTTATACTATGTTAAATTAATAGTTTCATTATTTTAATCATGTGTATATGAACAGCCTGGAACACAACCAGGAAGCGTGTAGGACTAAAGAATAGCAATGTATGTAGACCTGTCAGTCGATCCAGGTCAAGATGCGTGTTTTTATTCTTTTGTCTCCTTTTGGACAACAGATTTAGATTTATTAGGGTTCCCTGTTTTTGGTGGATTTACACCAGTAAACATTGTCATGCGTTGTATAATAATCACCACTGATGAGCCGGACGTAGTGAACAGTAATCCTGATATGTCGAGTGCATTGTGGGACGCCATTCCACAGCGGAACAATGTGAGAGCCACCTGGTTAAAATTAACCCGGGGCTTTGAGGGCACAGTGACTTTGTAGTCGGAGCTATACACATGTGCAAAGAGGAAACAAAACAAAACAAATCTTACTGTGCGGGGGGGGGGGGGACGGACGACAGTTTATGCACAAACAGGGAAAAAGGGCCACGTCCACAATGCCGAAAAAACCTCACTGAAGCCTCCTGTTCACTTCCTCGGGGGCGGCGACGGCGCTTCCAAAGATAATCAGCTACTTATGCTCTGAAAACAATGACGTGGGCTCCTCTTCTGACCTCCTGGGAAACTGCACAAGTGAACACAATGGGGCCAGGAAGCACCGTGAGGTCCTTTCCTCTGGGTCCGGCCCAGTGCGACGTGTTCAACGCAGGTGGTGTCTTTTTTGCCCTTTTGAGGGAAAGGCCGCCCGCGGCTGCTCTGGTGCCAAACAAAAACCCTCCACTCCCGCGGCCTCGACTCAGTCGACCAGAGGGAGTGACATGACCTCCGTATTGTCCGTGACACACTCAACTCCCGGCGACGTCAAGACGACGCAGGGACGTCTGGGAGGTGCCTCGGTCGACCGTCACTGGGCCTTGCTGTACGTCCGCAGAGCTCAACCACGGTCAATACGAATTCCGTAACAGAAGTCAGATTAATGGTCTTATATTAGCTCATTGAAATCATTCACTTTTTTTTTGCTGATGCGTCAACTAACTCCACCGGGGATTTACAGATGCGTTCGACGCACCATAAGAAATGTAGACGTTCGATTCCTTTGAGATTCGTGTTGATGGGAAATGATGTTTTTTCTCCCCCCCCCCCCCCCCCCCCCCCACCAGCTCCTGGCGTCGCGGTGGCCGTTCGATGACAATGTCGTTGGCCTCTGTCTGTGCAAGCTGGTGCCCTTCCTGCAGAAGGCCTCTGTGGGCATCACTGTCCTCAACCTGTGCGCCCTCAGCGTGGACAGGTTAGTGGTGGCGCCGTGCTCCATGCACACGGCGCTTTTGTTTGTTAGTCACAGGAGGAGCATTGACGGACGAAGCCGAGGGGCTCGACAGACCAGCGTGGAAGAAATAAACCTCCCATGAACAAAGTAAAAACTTTTTCTGTGGGTTTCTAATTATATTATAATGGGTCTTGTGCACATTTTTGTGGTGCAGTGTTTAATCCAAAAGTCTGTTACAGTTGTTTTTAGGGAATTTCTTCACTCTCCATAACTCCACAGTCATAATACCTGTTTTCCATTCTCATAAAGAGCTGTCCGCTTAAGTTACATGTTTTTTTAAAAACAGCATGTTTGAGCAAGATCTTTTTTTTCATTTAGTGAGGAGACAGTCCAGTCAAATCACTGGAAAGGAAATTAAACAAAACAAATGTGACTGGGCCAACTAGCCTTGCCAATTCATCCACTGCTCTGCGATTCCTCACAAGTGTTTGTCTCTGGCGTAATTTCACTGGAGAGTCTGCGGTGATTGATTCACACAGCGAATGATGAACATTTGATTCCAATCCGATGACACGAAGAGAGAGAGAGAGGGGGATAATCGTTTTCAGGAAATACCAATTGAGAACAATCACAGGGAAGTTATTCATCTTCCCGCTCATCTGTTTGTTGTTTGTCGCGGAGGCCGCGTTTCTTTAAAATCGGCTCCTTACCTATGTGGTGGAACTATTTTATGTGTATGACGATACCATATGAACTTCATATTGAAACACTATCGCGATAGCAAGTGCACTGACAAGTAATTTTTTTTTTTTAATAGTACCTTAATAGAATTTCCCCTAATGAATAAATAACCATCACGAAGTGCAGGAGCTCAGTGTCATCGCACTTTATGCGCTAGACAAACCTTAGGAGATAAGAGGCTTCTTTATGTGCCTCTGAATCGTCTTCAGGATCCAGCTCGGCAGAGACGTTTATTGACCTCTGGTAGGGGCGAGGGGAGGCTGCAGCGCCGTACAGCCGTGTTCGAGAGCGGATGCTCTCCGTCTGTTTCCAGGAAAAGTCTCTGTCTGCGTGTGCTGTGAGAGAGCTCCAGACTCTTTTGTATCTGTTCAATGTCGGAGGAAGAAGGAAAAAGGTGGATACATTACCACTTTGTAAAATATAAATGCCGCCATGTTGTTCGACAGAGCAAAATTCAAATGTGTCATGAAAAATATATTGTTTTTGCCATGAAATCTTGATGCGGCGTTTCACTGAAACATTTCCGACGAGTGGTTTCCATTAAAGAAACAAACAGGCAAACAAGTGCGTGGGACAAACACAAGCCAACACAGACCTCTCTGCCAACGCGGGCCGGCCTGTTTGGAGGCTTCGCAAAAATATAAATATTAGATATTCAAGATAAACAATTGATCATCTCTTCCTCATTAAATTCTGAGCATTCTGATATCCTTTTGCTGACTGAGCGGTTTGTTGGTTTTGCCGCGCCGCCTCGCGTTGTTAGCTTTGTCAGTCAAGAGAGACGGGAAATGTTGACTTTGCTGAAGCGCTGCTGTTTAACGCGCGACAAGCGGCTGAGAGCGAGCGAACTGCCGTGGACCTGTCTTAATGAATCAAGTGACGCTTCTGCTCATTCCACATCCTGTCACGGCAATAATATGTGGTGTTTTCTTCCTTCGAATTTTGAATTTTTCTTGTTTGTAACTCTGAAGTGCATTAGAACAGAATATTTACACGCGTAGCTCGATATCCTCCAATCACATTCATTTAGTGTAACCGATTTTGAATGTCTTTACCCTGTCACACGTCTGGATGTCGATCTTCTTTCATCCTCCTGTGCCACAGGTACAGGGCCGTGGCGTCCTGGAGCAGGGTGCAGGGGGTGGGCATCCCCCTGTTCACCGTCGTCGAGATCGTGTCCATTTGGCTGATGTCGCTCATCTTGGCCGTACCCGAGGCGATCGTCTTCGACATGGTCACCTTCAGCTACAGGAACCAAACCATACGCACCTGCATGCTTAACCCCAAAACTGACTTCATGGAGGTGCGTTGTCATCACTCTCTTCGCACTTTTTGGTTTTTGTCTTGCCCCATTGTTTTTTTCTTTTCTATTCAGGCCTGGGTGTTGCTTTTGAATTTTATGATAACACAAAACATTACAGGACCAGTGAGACAGGAACCCGAACCTGCACGGCGGAGTGCTTGAAGTGAAAGAGCAGCTTAATCGTTTCCATCATCTTAAAAGCGCGTGTTGTGTTGCTGTGAGTTAGTGAGTGTTTGTTATGGCCGCTTGGCACAGTCATGTGCTTTTTTGGTTAAAGGGGCTTATATATTCAGAGCATCGGTATGAAAGTAAAACCATGAATAATTAAGAACAATAGAAAATAAGATAAAGATAAGGCGAGATGAATGAACCAGAATAAAATGAAATTACCTGACGATGTGTCAGCCCAGACATGAGAATTTGACACCAAAGAGATTTCGAAGGGTGTATCCCTTTAAGAAATAAACTCAGGTCTACTCACTCTCTCTTAGTGACTGTGGCCTTCTTAACATCCTCGGAGCACATAATTGATCGCAGGCCACGTGCAATTACTCGCCTGAAATCTGAGGCCTGAAGCCGAGCCACATGTGCATATCCATTCCATATGCAGGAAAACTGGCCGACTCTGGTTCAAACATCTCCGTCTTAAATACATAGGTCTTTGAAACAAACAACTGTTAACAGTATAATTTAATAGCAATGAAAGGTTTTTTTCGGTACCAGACTCTCTCACCGAATTAGGGTTTTTTTGTACTTATCACATGAAGTCAAATTTTGGAGGTGATTTCTTTTTGTATTTCCTTTACATTTCAGTTGTATAAACTGCTTTGTGCAGTTTTGAAACTGCGGCGTTTTTGAAAAGTATACGTAGCATTTTTGGGGGTTTTTTTGAAATACCGAAAGCCAGATGGCCTCATTACACGTACAGGGTGCAATTAAAACCAGTTTGTTTTCAGACTCACTGGAGAACACATGTGAAGTATTCACATGTAGACTTCAATGGCACTGGAGTACAGAGGTAGTCTGGTAGTGGTTTGGGCCTGGGTCAGGTTCAACTACAAAAGAACAGATTTTTAGGATTATAACCGAGTCAAATTATTTCAGCTTGACGCCCAGATCATCAAATATGATTGTATTATTCAAAGATATGTTGGGGGGCTTTTTAAGCCTTCGTGGATAGGACAGCTGGTCGCGTGAAAGGGGGAGAGAGGATGGGGAAGACATGCAGCAGTGGGCCGGGGTCAGAACCGAAACCTCGGTCGCTGCAGGAGGTCTTCAAGCCTGCGTACGTGGGACGCCAGCTCACACAAGTGAGCTATCTGACGCCCCACGACGACTCATTTTGACCTCACATCAACAGCGGTTGACGAGGTATAAAGATAGATCTTTTACGGGGAGATGTAAATAGTCATTGGTGGGAAGTTGGCAATTACCGAAAATGAGCCAAAAGTTTTATTAGGTTAGAAGAAGTGATAAAGTCTAAAGAGGGGCCAGAGTTTTATGGCAGAGTAAGAGGATCGGGCATCTCAGCGGATCTGTGTTACTGAAGCAAGTGGAAAATTGTGGCTTTAAGAAAACCTCAACACTGTAATTGATATATTAGTTTCAATTAAAATGTAGGCGGCATGTGTCACATGTGCTTGTCTCTCCTCAGTTCTACAAGGATGCAAAGGACTGGTGGCTGTTTGGCTTCTACTTTTGTGTGCCACTCGCCTGCACCGGCATCTTTTACACCCTGATGACCAGCGAGATGCTCAACCACAGGAACGGCAGCCTCCGGATAGCGCTCAGTGAGCACCTCAAACAGGTCAGACAATACTTAATCATAATCATAATAACGATGAAAAGCACCAGAGGGGCACAGCATCCCCAGCACGTGTGGCGTATAAACATTTTTTTATTTATTTTTCTATATTGTTATAATGGCATCATTTTTACCATATGATGATTTGTGATAAGTTATTCAAAATGTTATTGGTTGCAAAGGTTAATGCATAACTACACTATATGACATTAGTTTCTG
Source organism: Scophthalmus maximus (assembly GCF_022379125.1). Taxonomy (NCBI): domain Eukaryota; kingdom Metazoa; phylum Chordata; class Actinopteri; order Pleuronectiformes; family Scophthalmidae; genus Scophthalmus; species Scophthalmus maximus. Next base: position 7,305,676 of record NC_061522.1, on the reverse strand, counting down.
ACTTCACAGTGACGTCATAATGACATCACATCAGATGATATAATATTATGGGGAATAGTTTTCTGATCAATAAAAGTGAGATATAAGTTTCATTGTCTCTCCAGCACTATTATTTGCAGAGATCTCCTGGGAAAAAATAAATTTTCGGATTGTATTTTGTTGACCACGCATGATCAGCTCCAAACGTTACGTATCTACAGAAAAAAAAAAAAAGTAATAATCCCAACCATGTTTGTTGATAATCTATTCACTCAATAATCTTCTGATCTTTCATCTTGCAAACTTTATCATCTTTGCTCTTTTCTTCTCTTTTTTTTATCTTCAGAGGAGGGAAGTGGCCAAAGCCGTCTTCTGCCTTGTCCTTATCTTTGCCCTCTGCTGGTTCCCACTGCACCTCAGCAGGATCCTTAAGAAGACGGTTTACTCCCAGAATGATAAGATGCGCTGTGAGCTGCTCAGGTGAGTCACTGGCAGAAATAACGCTGATCAGTAACAGCTAGTCAGAAGTCTGAAGGAAAAAATATGCAAACGTACAAGACATGACACTGTTGTTCTGTTATTTTGATTGATTTTGTTGTTTTATAGCAGTTCAGGACATCAGGACATGAAAATAAGGTTGTATTTTTTACCTATCAGACAAGAATAAGAATACGATTTTTCTTTTTACAGTTTCCTGTTGGTCGTGGATTACCTTGGTATCAACCTTGCAACAATAAACTCCTGCATAAACCCCATTATCCTCTACTTTGTGAGCAAGAAATTCAAAAACTGCTTCAAGGTATAGTACTTCCCGACAACACACACACACACGCGCATACTCGCACACATTCTTAACAAGCCCTTCAGATTTAGTCTGGCCAGAAAAGAAAACAGTGAACTCGGGCTTTTGTCCATGACTCAGAGGTTGTGATGGCATTCCATGTAAAAGCAGCCCTTTGATTTATGTATTCACTTTGTTGGCAGAGGTCACACACTGCAAATATCTGTCAAAGGAACCTGGCCTGGAGATAAACCATGTCTCAAGTTTGCACGTGGAGGGAGGGAGGTGGGGGGAGCAAAAAGAAATCTATTGGTAAAAATTTGTTATGTTAAAAGGTTTTGTTTGATATTTGGGGAAATAAACTTACTCTCCTCAGTTTGCAGAAAGTAAGATGAAAAGGTCGATACCATTCTCATATCTGTCTGTTAATTCGTCGGTGTTAGAGGTGCTGGTGGGTGAATGTTTTACAGTTGGACACTGGCTGCTGGCTGTTTCTCCCTGGTTTCAGTCTTCGTTCAAGCCTCAGATTTAACAGACAGATGTGCCAGTGGTATTCGACCTCTCGTCTAACTCCCAACAAGAACAAAAACTGAGTGTGTCCCCCAACAAATGTTGAGATTTCCCCTAAAGTTGGACTTTCTCGCTTTCTCCTCGCATGTTCTTCAAGTCATGTTTGTGCTGCTGGTGCTACTCGGACAACCAGCTGAGCAGCATCGGACCCATGAATGGTACCAGTATCCAGTGTAAAAGCCCCGAGCCCAACAACCTGTGCAGTGACCGCAGCATCAGGAAAGACAGCAACTGATCGCTCACCCTGAGGACTATTCTCAAGCTTTTTTAAATTTCCCCGGCAAGCTTTAAAAATGCAAACGATGAATATAAAGAGTACATCAAAAAGTACTTTTTATCTAGTGACCAGTCTCAGGACCACTGAGGCAACATATGAGCGTGAATGGTGGCCGTAAATTTATATTTTATGTCCATTTTTGGATGGATGGAGCCACAAAACACAGGACTTTGACATGTGGGAGGCTGCGGTTTGCTTCTCATGTGAAACCCATCAGTCAGGATTTGTTCCTTTCATCCATGATTGTTCGACATCAGCCCCGTGTTTATTATTGTAACCATGAGGACAAAGGCCATCTGACCTTAAGGAGGAACCTATTCCCAGCCAAACCGTCATCTTTTCCTTAAACCTAACCGTGTGGAGACCATTCCACAAGCCTGAATGCGTATTTATTATTGTGACCTCGCGGACGAAGGTCCGGCGTGTTTGCCAGTCCCGGGGCGCTGTTTCGGGAGTCGCTCATATGGGTCATATCAGGGGGTTGTAGGGGACAAACGACCTCCCAGCACCCACGCTTGTTCCGATTGGTGGAATCCCGTCTAGTGTCAGAATATTATAAAATAAACTGGCACTCAATCAAGTACAAGTTTGTAGGTTTTAGAGCGGATAAGGTACAACTCTGCATTTTTATAGCACATGTCAAGCAAATGATGAATATGAAGTAATGCATTATGACAGGTCTGATATCACCATTTACCAAAAATGGATAGGAATGGCCTCTTTTTTTCCAAAAGCACTGTGAATTTTACCATACGTAATCAAAAATAGACTAATTATGCATGTATAACTAATGGAATATAGACTATGTTTAGTGTCCACTTTTATAAAGTGTAATATTGCAGTAATAATGAGCATTATATCCCGACTACGTCACATTATTGTGAAATAACAGAGGGAAAGGAGTTTGCTGGCGGTCAACACTCCGAATGTTGGAGGAACAGTTTGGCGAGAGTTAGATGAGAAGAAACCACTCTCGTGTCTGCGCGTTAACTACGACGCTACGATCAGCAGGCAGCTAGCTTAGCATTAAGGCAACATTACAGAGGGAAACCGCCAACTGTCCAACTGCTATCCATTCCAAGAACTGGGTTAGTTTTAATTCAATCAACAAGTTTAAGACAAAATTCAAGACATTTCCTGTGTGAATTTGTTCACTGGCTTATTTTAATGGATGAGGATTAATCGGTTTGGTTTCCCTGCAGCAGTCTGGGACGTGTTAGCTTAGCACAAGGGGATGGGAAATGGCTACCGAAGGTGGAGAAATGATTCTCCCCGCAACCGTAAACTTTTTCATATAAGTGTTGTGTTAGCCGCGCTGCTAACATGACCTGCTAAACCTTCATTCACTTCAGCTAAAGCTAACCACTGAGCAAATGAAGTAGGCTACTGGGTAGTGTAAATATAGCCTACTTTATTACCGATTACAATTAAGTATTTAGTCTATTGAAGTAATTATGTTTTCAAACAGTTAGTCATTTTTCAAGAAACATAACTATCCACGGGTTTTATATACCGGGTCTATTTTTGATCTATTGTGTCTGAGCATAGTGAACTCCTGGGTGAACTAAGCTAAGCTAAACTAAGCTAGGCTAAGCTAAGCTAACAAGCGGCTGCCTGTAGCTTCATATTAAACTTGCAGAGATGAGTGCGATATCAATCTTCTCAACTAACTCTCGGCACAAAAAAAAAGGAAGTGCAGGAAATTACAGGCGCAAAGTCCTTTTTTTTTCAGTCAGTTACCAAACGGTTGTACTGCCTTATATTGTTTGATATGTGAATACATGTAAACGTGTGTGTGTGTGTGTGTGTGTGTGTGTGTGTTTGTGTGTGTGTATGTGTGTGTTCCACTTCTTCAGTTTTTTGCACACTTGTGTATACAAGACCAAGTGATATCTGTACAGTATTATTTTACCACTATTCATCAACATATACATACTGTATACAGTATATATATTAATCTGTAGAAAGGGGAATGCGTATGTGTTTGTTGTCGTCGATTGAACATGTTGACCTCATGTTAGAGCTGCTGCTTATACCAATAAATCCGTTTCCATCTCCAGTGTGAACAAAGAGGTTTTATTTTACCATCGTTCTAATATTGGTTTCTCCGGAGAGTCAATGCGACCCCCCCCCAACCCCCCAACCCCCCTCTGTTATTCATCTGCGTCTGTGAGAAAGAGGCGTCTGGGAGTGATTTGAAGCAAACTGTGACCTGCTTGGCAACTGAGCCCTCAGGGTTACTGATGTCAGTGGAGAGGATGTGAACAGCTCGGATGGTGGGAATCTGATATATCTAACTCACTTCTCATCTGCGTTGCCAAAAGAGTATCGAGAAGAGAAGAGTCCAACCATTACACATCTGTGTTTTAAGTCTCATCTTAGCTTTTAATGTTGCAGGACTATATATGTTTTGCTTATATACAAGGTCATAACGGTCATTAAATTAAGAAACTGACGGAAATGTAATAGTATTAATGCTAGTGGAACCTTATTTAATGCGACAAATGATTTTCAACTACTGCGTTTTTATTTCACACTTTTTTTTTGTATCTGTCTGACGAAGAGACAGTTACCAGGACCATGTAATTCTATTCACAAGACTTGAAAAACACCCAAGACCAACAGATCAGTCAAGCAACCATGGCTTTATCAGACTTAAGCCTGTTATTTGTTTCAGCTAGTGGGTGATAAATCACAGCCAGGTCATAAACTTGATGAAACCGTTCCATATGCCCAATATGAAATCATGTCACAATCAGTCTCCAGCCACTCCGAGCGTCTCGAAACATTGGTTGATTAGATATAACATTTCCCAGTTTAATGACACTGGGAAATGAAACAAAAATAATAACTCCGGGATGAAACATATGGGGGAGAACATTCATGTTTTTCTGGGAAGTGAAAAATCAGAGTGTGTGAGAGGAAGTGGGGAAGCGTGAAGCAGTGCAGCTTTATTTCAGTGGAATTTGGTGGGAACATTGTTTCTTGCCAGAAGTGAATTGAATAAAGCTCAAAAACAAATAAGAGAGGATCTCATGGGTCCAAAGTGCGTCTCGATGCAGAGCTTGGTCAGATTTGGTTATTGATACACTAGGTAAGTTGAAGACCTACTAAGATCCCATTGTCGTCATGTTGAGAAATAAAGAAAATGCTTAGTTTCAACTTTCTTTCTGCTGCCATTCATCGTCCTCAGGATGTTTACAGAGTAAAGGGTGTAAGCAAATATAGGGTCTTTATTATTTCTATTTTGGAATATATGTTAAAACATTCATGCTTACCGATGCCATGCCACAAAATCAAACGAAATAATGATTGATTCAGTAATAACCACTCTGTTGAGATGAGAAATAAAAAATAAATGAAATATGCTCATTTGCTTTCTTGCCAAGACTTAGATGAGAAGAAAATACTCTCATGTCTGCGTGACTAGTAGCTCTCAGACAGTGGCAAAAACTGGAGCCGCGCAGGTATGCTGAATAATGAAGGAAAATATATTTACACCAAATTAATTAAAAGGAAATACCAATAGATATGTTGATGCACGCACAGTTGTGTGGAGAAAGCACGAATGAGGGTAAGCATCATTGGCAGTGTACTACAAGAGTTAAAGCCACAAAAGCCAAAAAGCTCAGGACTTTGCATGAGAAGAGGAGATCTCAGCTGAGCTGGCTGCTATTGGACTTTTGGAAATATTGCACATCAGGCCTTCAGGTGCAACCTCTGCAGAGAGGAAAAACACTGCAGCAAACAGTGCAAACAAGCTGGGGGGCTGTATATTGCTGATTAACAAGGTATTTTAATGTAAGGGTGAGCTGAAGGGTATTATTATATTTTTTCTCCTTATGCCTGCTAAGAGGGTTAGAAGTCATGAGTCTCACCTAGTGTGACTTAATAAAGTATTATTGTTATAACCTGTACGTAATAAGGCAGATTTGTATCAATATCTGTTTTTATTGTCAGCAAAACGAGCAACGCCTTTGTCTGTAAACTTTCCAACTTTCCCAGTCTGTGTCCCCAGACTCCACAGATGCGAGCTGACACCATAAATCATAAAACAGGTCACAAACGCTGTGTAATTTATCATTTAAAGACGAAAAAAAACCCCCAATAAAATAAAGCTGCGACTCCTTATTTTATTGTTGCCGCTGTGTGTGACTTTGTGGAGCTTCTTCAACTCCATCCCACTTCACTTATGTTGTTGTTCAGGAACAGATGAACTGAGGTGAACACCCCTCAGTGGGTCTGAACATTTCCTGACACAAAAGCCTATGGCAGGCGTATTAAGATAAATAAGTAATTGTTGAACAATTTGCACACTTGTGTATTACTCTGACAAAGGAGGTGCACTTTGGCTGATACATAATTTCTCGGGAATCAGACAGTATGTCTCCTGTTCTGTTGGGCATTGATTATTATTGTTCCTCATATACCTATCCACTCTGCTCATCCTGTCTACGTGCATTTCCTGCAAGGGCACACACAGTACTCACTGCTTCAGCCTGCAGTCATGGCTTGATTCAGCCAGATGTGATGGACGCCACATCCCTTATTCTAAAATGTGTCTGGGGTCTGATCAAACACAGCATATGTTTATCCACCCTGCCTTTACATGGTTGCACCCAGTATGCCACTTTGCATGGCAATCCCTCCGAGCTATCCGCCATGGCAGTCGCTCGCACAACTCGTGGCAAAGACTATTTCTAATTCATGAAAGCCAAAAGGATCAATTCAAAATTCATGAACAATCTGTCCTGCAACAACCAGTGATTTCTGTGACTGTGGGGCAGTGGAGACATGGTGCAATAGAAAGGAAAGTTCTGCCTCCCCTCATTTTACAGGAAGACACACACACATACGCATACTCAGACAAACAGACAGGGTTCTTTTGAAATTAAATGTTAATTTAGATTTTTTAAATTTTAAGTTGTGTATAAATGTGGAAAAACAGTGTTAATAGACATGAATAGAATTTTAAGTAGATCATTATCAAAGTATGATGCTTATTTTTTTGTTTTTTTATGTTAACATAATCAAGATTTCCGGACACCCCTGTAAATTTACTCAGCAGCAGAATCAGCAACACATTGATTCATTGACTGTTATGTTGTAGTTTAGTCCCAGCATATACAGCTCTATGTGAAAATGGACATGTATCTTATAATTATAATTAAAAAAAACACATTGGTATGACAATTGGCCTCTAGTATGTTTGCAAGTGACACTTAGAATCCACCAGTAAACTAAGAGCAGATCTTCCTTCTTTTTTTTTAACAGCATACATTTGCATTTGCCATAACACAAGTAGAATAACAACACTTATTAATATCACATTGCACTACACATCGAGTCGGTGCAACAAATACCAGGACGGCAGCCTCAATACATGTTGTGAAGTAACCCTGTGCTTGTTTCTGACGTGAGATGTCAGAGAAAAATCTGCTGCATGAACAGGCCAAAAAAACCAAAACATTTGGTCTGGACAGTTAACGGAGTTCTGCTGTTTTCAACTCACTCTAAACAAACTGCTAAAACAAACGTGTGGATCACTTTCCTGCTAATCGTTACTTTACATTGCCATCTGGTGGCGAAAGCACAGACCCTCTGTGGCCTGACGGATGTATTACAAAAACATATACTCATTTATTGTGTTTAGCAATAATATTAAAGTTTTCAAAAAAAGATACAAACGAAAACTCTTTGACAAGTATATGATGGAGCAGCTCAACCTTTAAATGCATTGTAGAATCTAAAAATACTGCTTATTTTGTCTATTTTGTAATTGCCATGTTGTGATTGGTTCAAATCTGTATCTTTATTCACTTATTCTAACGTGTTACTATTCATTTATGTTTGTTTTGTTCATTTTGAATTTCCTTAAAAACACATCCGTGATGGTGGCGCAGAGCAACCGAGCGTGCCACGCGTGACGTCACTTTGAACAGCGTTCCCTTTCAGCTCTTTCCATCTATTGGCCGATTGCCTCCTTTACAGCCAATCAGCTTCTAGGGTGTAGGCGGGACTTACATCACAGACAGGAACAGGAACAACGATGACTTTTTCTGGAAACTTTTTACCAACCTTAAACGCAAACTAAACTTAAATATGAGGGACAGAGCGTTTTATATGCGGAGTTTATCAACATTACAGTGCAGTGTTTGATATAATATATTCAGATACTGAGAGTACTCAAGGACGCGGGGCAGCATGCACCGTCGGCTTTTGTTTGTTTACAGGGCGAAACAGCTGACATGCTAACGTTAGCAGCCTAGCTCGGGTGAAATCGAGTCATATGAGCTGCTGCTAATCGTCCATGAATGAAACGTCCCACTGGTGGACGACGTAACGCACACGAGCAGCAGTGACGGCTCCGTCTTTGGGTCGCGGTGAGCCGCCGAACCCCGTAACAATGCGAGGCTAAGTGTTAGCTAGGACTTCCAGACGAGTGGAGTTGTTGTTGTTGTTGCCCGTTGCCCGTTGCGCCTCAGGCCGGGTTTGGAAGGCCTCGCGCCGGGGGCCCTTCATGTGCATCATGCCTTGTTCCTGTGGGAACTGGAGGAGATGGATCCGGCCGCTGGTCTTCGTGCTGTACATCCTGCTGCTGCTGGTCGTGCTGCCACTGTGCGTCTGGGAGCTGCAGAAGTCGAAGGTCAGTGCCAGGCTGTCGGTGCACGACGCTTTACGTGTTGTCTGGAGCCCTGCTGGTTTAATACAAGCGGTTAAATGTCCTGACAGTTCACTCGGATGCAGTTAGAGAGGTAGACCCCGACCGATATATCGGCCGATAACATCGGCCGATATTAGCCTTTCAGATACCGACTTGAGCCTTTAAATGTGCATTTATGTTTGATTTTTATGTCAAATAAATGTTTGTCATAAGTTCTAGGTATTTTTTAAAATTTCAATTTATAGTTATTTGTGATAAAGTTCATGGTTGAACTAAAATATCAAGCCTCAATCACATGATGTATCGTATCGGGAATCTTGTACTCCCAAATATCGATATTGGTCCCGGGCCCCAAAAATCCATATCGGTCGGGCTCTAGTTTGAGGTACTTCCCGTTTACTTGACCTGCGTTTTATTAATTTATTCCAATTCCTGCTTAAAACAACACTGAAGTCAAATCTTCTCACTGCTATGATTAATTATTATGTATCGAATAAGTTATGTCCGTCGGGGCAGCAGACGTGTCCTTGATTAACAATAAAATTACTATTTAAACATGAATGCAACTATATTAACATTGCTGCTGTATATAACTTCATGAAGCAGGTTTTTTTGTGTTATCTTGGATCATGTTTCTGTTTTTTATAATCATGAGTAACTTAAGCCGATAACACTGTACTTTTCCATTGAATAGGTATTTGAACACATTCCATTGCTCTACTTGATCTGAGAACTGCTTCCAGTCTCACATTGTCTCACATTTCTGTACATGTGACAGGTCAGCATACACAATAGAGCATGGTTCATCGCTGGGATATTTGTCTTCATGACCATACCCATATCGTTATGGGGCATTCTTCAGCATCTGGTTCACTACACTCAGCCGGAGCTTCAGAAACCCATCATCAGGTAAAGATGTGAACAAAGCATGTCCTCCGTGAACAGTAGGTCTGAAACTGTTTTTTTTGTTTGTTTTTCTTTTTAATGTATGTGTTTTTACGGTTTTTCTAGGATATTATGGATGGTCCCAATCTACAGCTTGGACAGTGTAAGTTGTGTGTTACATAATCAAATTTATTGTAGAGTTTACAAGTATGTTTCTACAGAATGGCAGAAATTCAACTACTTGACAATTGAGTATTTACACTTTTTTCGTTCTTTAATTTTCAGTGGATTGCGCTGAAATACCCCAGTATAGCTATTTATGTGGACACATGCAGAGAGTGCTACGAGGCCTATGTCATCTACAACTTCATGACCTTCCTGCTCAACTACCTGGAAAATCAGTACCCGAGCCTGGTGTTGATGCTGGAGGCCCAGGAGCAGCAGAGACACTTGCCTCCTCTCTGCTGCTGCCCGCCGTGGCCAATGGGAGAGTAAGTTCTCTTGTATACGCACAATCAATGTGGGCTCCTTTAACAATAAACTGGATGCTACCCCAATATTCTCCTCTCGTCAAATGTGGCAACCAAGACATCTACAACTATTTGAATACCCTCAAGGTGGTGTTCAAGAAATTTGGCATAAAATGGATGTTTTTTAATTATTACTCTCCATCTTTTGATCCAAATATGACTGATTTGTTTGCCACAGTCATATTTCCTTACTATCGTCTTGGATTCCTCACACTTGACTGACTTTCCGGTAATAGTATAGTATTCGTTTTATCATCAGTCTTTTCATAACTTAGAAAAAAGGTCCAGAAAAGGTCCAGAAAAAAAAAGATAAGTCTGTTTCTTGTGCTGCAGTTTGGTCGACGTTGTCTAAAATGTTGAGATGAATGTTTTCTTTTGTTGTTGTTTTTTGAAAGCAAACCAATCAATGACAGTCACAAGCCTCAGATTAGCTTCTGCAGTCAGGCGACGTCAGTTATTGGTTCACATGTCTGTGTGTGGTTAATTTGATCCCGACCTTTTTTTCCCCTTTCATTATGCACACGAGAATCCGTTTATTCTCCTTCAAAACCGAGGGATAAGAAATGTCTGCTGACAAAAGTCAATAGCATTAGTCTCACTCATCTTTAAAATATGTATTTTATAATGCTGCCCTGTACAACCCTTGAGAGTATTGTTGCACCTTGCATTTGGACATCATAGACCATAATAGTTTGGGTTAAAATGTTGTCGTTTCTCTGACTTGTCTCAAAGCTAAACTCACCATATTTCTGATGACCATTAGTGTTTTATGTATTTGATCTTACATTCAATAGATTTTTCTTTACTTGTGGCGACTTTGATCTCGTTAAACCAATGTCATTCTAATTCAAATTTGTACGTTTGATGATCTGCAGGGTTTTACTGTTGAGATGCAAACTGGGCGTGTTACAGTACACAGTTGTGAGACCCGTCACAACAGTGATTGCTTTGTGAGTAAGCTCTGATCTTCATTGCGCTTAATTAAATACAAATGGCGGCATTTTGTTTTCGCTGTTTGTGCTCATGTCTGCTGTCTGTGTTTTTTCTCCTCCCTAGGATCTGTCAGCTGTGTGGAGTGTACGATGAAGGCAATTTCAGCTCAACAAATGCGTGGACGTACCTGGTCATCTTCAACAACATGTCACAGCTGGTAATAATGCCAGATTTTTTTTTTTCTTCAAAGGACCCACTATAATTAAAAACGTGAGCAGCGTTGTTTTGAACATTTCTCTTGTTTGTCTTCTCTTGATCTAGTTTGCCATGTACTGCCTGGTGCTGTTCTACCGGGCCCTGAGAGACGAGCTGAGTCCCATCAAACCTGTGGGCAAATTCCTGTGTGTGAAAATGGTGGTGTTCGTCTCTTTCTGGTAATTGTCCGTGTCTGTCAAACCTTCATACACCTGGATATTCTAATAAGACATATGTGCATGTTTTACATTTTGTTTTGTATCAACACTTGTTGATGTAGCGAATTCTTTTGTAAACTCTCAGGCAGGCCGTGTTTATTGCTCTACTGGTGAAGGTGGGCATCATCTCAGAGAAACGCACCTGGGAATGGCAAACTGTGGAGGCCGTTGCTACTGGCTTGCAGGTAAGCTAAAGCTTGGGTGGTTGGAAAAAGAAGCGACAATAGTTTGTGAGTTTATGTAAGAAATGAAGTGGAAACCCTTTTTCTCTCTCTTTTCACGCCCCACTGTTAAACTGTCCTGTTCCCTTCAGGATTTCATCATATGCGTGGAGATGTTTCTGGCAGCTATTGCCCATCACTTCAGCTTCACCTACAAGCCTTACATCCAGGAGGCTGAGGAAGGTTCTTGCTTCGACTCTTTCATGGCAATGTGGGACATATCTGATGTCAGAGCAGACATTTCTGAACAAGTCCGCAATGTTGGTAAGTGCCTCCTGGCTAGCAGTGTACTCTCACAGTTTTCTAAGTTCATCTGGCATGTCCGCAGCACTGAAAAGACTCTACTGACATTTTTCCTTTGACCTCATTGACAGGGAGAACAGTAATGGGTCGTCCGAGGAAGTCTTACTTTGGGGAGGCGCAGGACGACGGCGAGCGATCCGGCCTGCTCTCGTCGGGGTCCCAAGATGCGATCACCGAGGCAGCATCCAACCCAGTGTCGCCCAATGGTCAGTACCAGGGCCTGGGGAGAACCATGACCCCGCACTCTCTGTCGGCCCCTGCCGGGCTCAGCTCAGCACCGTGGGATGAAGGATGCGAGGCTCGACCGGAAGGAGAAAGCACCAACCAAACCAAAGAACCGACAGAGGCAGATCTCATCGTGATCGACTAGCCCGTCATCAACGCCGATGTCACCAACAGACTCTACGCGAACATGGTTTGGCAGGACTTAAGTTTTGCCGTTTTCCGTAAGACACTACTTTACTGATGCGACACTAAACAAAGGGCACATCCGCCAAGTAATTGTAGACATTTGCCAGCAAAGGCAAAACCAGATGGACCTCTCTGCCAGTGACAGCTCCAAGAATGTTCAGTGGACTTACGGCTGAGTCGCTAAATGATTTGTTGATAACAAGCATTTGATCCAATTTGCGTATTGTTATGCATTTTGATCAGCAAGCAATGCCAGAATGTTTTTTATCGACTTGGTGTCAACATGTCACAATCTAGGGCAGACATTTCCTTCCTTTTTGATGACGCATGAGTCCGCACATAACCTGCTGATGTCCGAGTGAAGCATGTGAAGATATATGCTTTTCATGTGTGACACATTTACGTTTGCTACGTCATATCACAAATCTAAAATGTAACACGACGAGAAGAAATATGCTACTTTTAAAAAGACTGAAGAAATGTTATCTTCATATTATTATCTTTTATAGTGGTTCCCGAAGACTAAAGCACGATTTCTCCACCACCTTAATCCAAGAGTGTTCATCCCTCCAACGGAGTTCCACAGACTTAGAGAAACTTCGTCAAGGCGAACTGAAGCTGTTCCGGCCCAACACCTTCGTTGGGACAATTTTTTTTCATTCAATTTGTCATCTGTGTTTATGTATGGAGGGTTGAAAACAGCAGAAGCAACGAGTTGTTGGGATGCACAGTCAATACTTAACAAACAAAATTTTACTTGGGAGAAGTAGTTTAGAACTTTTTTACTGTAGGATGTGTCCTAACTGACAGTGTGACATCACTACAGTGTCAGTATCAATACAGTGTCTTCACTAAGGGTTCCAGTAGATACAGAGCACAGTCCCAAGTATTAAAACAACATACACAATCCAGTCTAAAACTGTACAATCTGTACATTCTAGTAAATGCTCTACTTCAAATACAGTAGCTCACTCTGTGGTGTTTAAATAGAAATTGACTGGGTAGTCGTAACAGACGTATTGTTCTATGTGCTATGGAGCTCAGTCTATCCACTACACCAGTTAAGCATTTGTATTCCAGGATCAATTGTAACATGATGAGGTTCTCCATCATCTTTAGCCTTTAAGGTGGAAAAACTTTGCACCTAAGCCATTATTAGTTAGTCTTTAGTTTTTTCTGAGCGTATGTATTTGTCAGTGTAACTTGCAGGGATATTGACATGTTTACTGTACAGTAGGTTTATGAGTGTCGGGGAAATTTGTTGATAGAAGAAATGAGAACACAACATAGTTCATAAGATAAATTGCTATTACAATGAGGTCAGTGAGTCCGTAAATACATAAATGTATAATGTTGACAGGATAGTTTGCATCATGTCCTGCCAAAAACATGTTGCATTGCCTTATGTCATTTCTTTCTCAATGAAACCGATGTACTTGTTGCACAGTTTAATTTACACACATCTCTGACAGTCTCTACAATAAATCCGATTAACTAACGGCTGATTTCTCTTTTCTTGCATTTATTATGAAGAAAATTACACATTTATTGTTCTTTTTTTATTGACACCCACAAACATCTTTACAAAATCAACTGCAATGAAGAGACAAATATGACATTTATATAATATACTTAAATATTATATATATATATAAGTACAAATTATAAACGTCCTCTGACTCAATAATACGATTAAAAACAAAAATAAAAACATGACTTGAATGTTCACTGTTGGAACATTCTTCATGAGTCTGGTGAACCAGTTTTGGGTCATGCAGGTTTCTACTGAATCTCAGAACAGAGATCCTGTGTATGTTTGGGAAAACAAGGACATTTGAAGACTGGTATTACATTTATGACAAATGACAGGAAAATCCCTTTCTGGTATTAAATAAGTACCAGAAGGAATGCGTTGTGTGTAATGCATTTCCCTACCGAGCATGTGACATGGGATCTAAATGGAACTTGAAATATATAAAAAAATAAAATAGTTGCTTAGCTAGAACCAGGTTGTTACTCAGTTGGCCCCGGTGCATCGACTACGCGGGCCGATATGGAGATGGTGCTCTTGTGAAGCTTCACGGCTAGAAGGACCCAGTCTCCAGCTCGTACCTCCAGAGGCTGCTGCAGCACGGCTGCCGCCTGCTTCCAGTGAGAGTTCTGGTTGAGGGTGCTCACACTGATCTCCTGGTCCAGGTGGATGTGGTACCAGAAGGGAACTGCTGTTAGTCTCCCTGCGGCTGTAGCCTGGACCTGAAGAACAGGGATCGGAGCTTAAACAAGATGCTTAATGGTACATAAGGAAAGTCGGCTACTAATAGACCTGTTCTCTGTCCTAGTCACTTCTATATCACCTTTAGCTCTAAAACCAATATAATTATATTTGTTGAGATTCAAAATTTAGGAGCTTATGAGGAAAATAGAATATAAATAAAAGAAATGGTCTGAAATAAATAAACAGGAAAACATACAAACATTTTATTCATACTAATTTCCAATCCTGTTGATAGCCCTGATGTATGCCTTACCTTGACTTCTCTGTTAGTGTAGTTTGCGTTGGTGTCCATAAGGTCCAGTACAAAGAGCTCCACAGTTTCACTGAGATGCCTGCACTCCAGTGTGGAAAAGTCCAGAAACACATGGACTGGTACCTAAAAAAGACGACCACCACAACATTAGCGAGTTCTGCAGCAGAAAAAAGAGAATTTGTGCTAAAACTAAAACAAAACTGTTAAGGGAAATGGGGAGAAAATTCGTATTTGTTCTCTTGAACAAAAACAGAAAAAACCTAAGTTGCTAATTTTTGCTCAAAGACCAGATTTGGACATAAGCTATTCATAAGAGGAAAAGAGAGGCAGAGGAACACTTCAGTGCGTTAAAAGTCACGCTGACTCACAATTGATGTTGGCACGCTTTCTCACAAATCAGTAATTCATCCACTTTTAATTGCTAGTGTCAGTGGATAATCACTCAATTACCGGTCGATGCTTAGAAACTAATCTAACCCACCTCGACACACGGGCCCGTGGCTGCAGGGCAGCGGGCTTAAAAGCTGAGGAAGAAATTCAAAAGTCTGGGCACAGAAAGTGTCACGGTTTCTTTTACCGCAGAACAAAAGAAGCTTTCCTCCACCCTGTCACAGTTGCTCAGACCTCGGAGCCCCTGCTTTTTGATGTGCTTGATGTAATGTGTACTGATGGATTCGGGTAGGAATGTCTAGGGCCAGGCGGTGTGCTGCGTCTTGTGTGACAGTTGTGCTAGAAAGTGCCCTCCGCTGAGGGCTTCAAAGATGACATCTGTTAAAACAAACGACCATCCCGCGTGGGGCCCGCCAAATTAGAGCACAAACATGATACTGAGAAAAAAATGAACTAACAGACCAAATAAAAGGAAAAAGAATTCAAAGGGATTTTGTAGCTCCTGTAAAGCAGATGGGGAAACACACATCAAAGAGGAGTAAACACAATCGTGGATCTTGGTATTCCTCGTGAAATACCTTGTTGAACAACACAAACCATAGTAACATTTTATCTGAGATTTTTTGTTTAACTTTGTATTGTGCCGCACTACATTGCCAATCAATTTTAACAAACATCTCAGGCAACGCGTTTGCCCCTAATGCATGAGATTTGAAAAGTGCATGATGCAAGCTCACGAACACACCGCAGCATACTGTATGTGAAAACTGCCAATATTCACCGTTGCGTCAGGGAACATGAGATCGACGGTTGCATCACCGACTTGAGACGGCATACGCGATACGAGCGGCCGGAGATGTACAATAGAAAGCTTCTGAGAGACGTGTTGTGAAGACTGAAGAAGTTTCAGCTCAACAATGTGGTTTAATGGCGCACCGTGATTCCCTTTAGGATGGTGATTCTGGACTTTCATCAATTGTTCTCATTAAAAAAGAAAAATCATGATTTCTTATGCGAATACATTTTAGAAATTGAATAATTATAAAGTACAACTACGAACAGTTTAGTAGAAGAAGTATGTTAATGTCATCCTGCTGATACAAACAGACACACACATTGGGTCAGTGGCTATAGCACAGCCACAGCTAACCCTGTAGTGTTGTTCAGCTAAGGTTTGTACCATAGACTGTATTCTCTTGAATCACCAGCAGAGGGCGACTCCACTGGTTGCAAGAAGAAGTCTGTTTCTATAGTCTAATGACTCTACTTCTCACTTGATTTATATCATTATCAAACATTTTCCTGAGGAGTTTATGGTTTCAATCTCTAGTTTGAAGTCTTCTTCAGCATGGTGTTCATTTTGTAAACTATGGTCCCATTTAAAGTACAGTATGCATTGGGGCGTGGATACTGCATGATTGACAGCTAGTACCATCTATAGGTGCATGGTTGCATGTGTAGGTGGATGTGCGGTGGACGAGCTCTCGGTCAGGCCCCACCTCCCTTGCTCCTCCAAATGATTACTTGTGGTTTAAAAAATCAAGATGGCGCCAAAAATATGTTAACCTTGATACCTTGGTAGCTTATGTTGGTATACTTACAGTGAACTGGTTGATGAAGGGAGCGATGTTGAATCCCAGCGTCGGCTCCTGACCCTGGACCGCGCTCTCCAGCAGCAACATGTCCGACTCCACCAACATGCCGTACACCACGATCCGCTCTGGGAAAATACGTCCTCCTTCCTCCAGCAGACACCTGGTGCAGATCATTAAACGTCTTGTAAAGTGTCCTTTAAAAAATAATCTAAACTACAATAACATGAACGCAGTATCAAAACTACAACACAAAATAAACAAAACTCATCCAAAGTTTTTGTATGTCATCAGCTGTTTACAGTCCCAAGAATTATTTCTGCAACTTCCACTCACCTGGCCAGCGAAGCTTTCTCCATCAGCTTCTGTCTTATCAGCCCACAGGTCTCCACACAGTCCAGTATGATGGCGCTCCACAGCTTCTCCCTGGACGGCCTCTTCAGCATCCCCTGCTCGTCCTCCGTGTGGTTCAGCCAGAACTCTAGATGCTGCTCCGAGATATTATTGGAGCGAGCCAGCCTCCTTATCACTTCCTGTTGCTTGGTCTTTTCCACGGAGCTGAAGGCTTTTACGTGACCGTGGCTGGCAGCGATGAGGGAGAGCAGCGAGAAGCCCTCCGACACGTCCAGCACGTAAAGCAGGTCACTACAGTCCGACTGAACAGTCGATCCTTGCTCTTGGTTTAGGCATTTAACCTTCATCTGAGAGATCAGTTTTCCAATTGCGCTGCAGAAACTCCGATGGTAATCCTGATTGTTCAGGAGCGCCATTTCGGAACATTCCAGCATGCAGAAGTCTTTTGTTAGATTCTGGCCAGTTTGGAGACATGCTAATGCGCTGCACAGTTCCGCCTCTGGGTTCGGGACAGAGACGGGATTTCCAGAGAATCCCGAGTCGTGATGCTTGTCCAGACGGATTTCACGCCCGTCTCTCAGCACGGCGACGCTGCAGAGCCTCAGGTAGGCGTCTCGGCAGGAGACCTCAACAATCAGCTCGTCCCCGGCTTTCAGGACAAAACCTGAAGCGACAACAAAGGAAACCAACCGAGTTAACACTGGTTTTAAAAGAGCAATGTAGGATGTGGGAATGAAAATACATTTTTGGTAGAGACTGAAACTAGTCTTAATACTGTCAAGTACTGAAAGTTGTCTTTGGGTATTTGGTCCGATTTGCAGTTTTGTGTATTAATCATTCAAACAAAGAATTACGAATTTAATTGAAAATGCAGCCTTTTTTTTTGCTGTTTGTTGTTTGCTGTTTCATTCATCCAACTAAAACACAAAAGTACTGAGAAATGATATCAATCTTCGGTCTTTGAAAACATACATACTACCAAACATAAAATATCAAATGAAGTAGAGTTTGGGTATCAATTCCCAAATCTCAGGTTTTGTATCGCCAATATTTTCAAATGATGTTCCAACCCTTGAGTTATGTGGACGGAGCTAAAAGGTTTACATCTGCTGTACAGGAATAGAAAATTAACAACAAAAAACTGATGATAATAATAATAGTTATTCATTATTCAAATACTTATGCCTTTGTAATTTTGAACTGGCATAAGAGAAGAATCACGGATAACATTTTCAGATCGTTGTAGACATAAGAGTCAAGAGGCAAAGGGGGGAAAGGAAAATACAGAATGCAAAGAGGAGAGGAAGGGAGAGCGAAACCCAACGGAGAAATGAGATTCAGGGGACTGGGAGAAGAGAGAGGAGGGAGAGGCACAGAAAGGATTCCTACAGGAATAACATCTGTTCATGTCTTCATGTCAGTGCGCGGCTCAGAGGCATTTGGGGAAAATGCATATTTATCGCCTATAAGAATTTCATGAACGCTAAAGAGTGTCACAGGCGATCACGGCTCACACGTCACGGCGGCCCGGGAAACGGATGTTGGTGATCACCGGGAAAAGGTGGCGGCTCCCTCGACGCTGCCCGAGCCAATTAGCAGCTGCGGGGAAATGCTGCTGAGCGCTGTCTGAGAGATGACGCACTCTGATGCCAACTGGAACATGTCACCACACGTCAGGGGCTATTAAGTTCACGGTGGCCTGGATTTGATAGCAAAGTAAATGCTATGAAAGGGATTTAAGTATTCTGCTTAACAAATATAAAAATTTAACTTTGTTATAGTTGCTTTATTGCCTTGAAGTTCATGCGGGGAAAGTGTATATATTCTGTTAATGGGTCTTAATTTTAAAAATCTCAGTAAATGCATCGTCATTTCAAGAAGATAAATCTTTATGTGCCATCATCTATTACAGAAGATAAAGACAATAGTTTTGATAAGTTAGCAGCTAAAATATTTCCTACATGTATCCCTGGCTTTTTGCACAACAGTTTAAAAGGTCTCAGGTATAGAATCCAGTCAAGAACACACACACACACTGCCCTCATCTGATACAACATGGAAATGCATGGCGAATGGGAGTAGAGAATATAGGCAAGCTGATATAAACAATTTCATAAATGACTCGCCATGATTAAAGAGAAAAACACCATGGACGTACATATTGACTGTGTTGAAATTGAAAATCGGAGAAGCCAGTGGTTCACAAATACTATATATATACATTATTGAACATGTGGTTCTCCTGTGTATGTCTGAAGCTGCTTTCAGACATGCACTGAAGTCCGGACCTTGTCCTGAACTTTTTCGGAGGGGCTGCAAGTGAGAACACAACTTGAACGCGCAAATTTTCGTTTTGGACATTTTTTCCAGAACTTTTCCTGCCAGGCCCCTTAGTAAAAACTCCGGAGAATTTAGGAATGAGCCCGTGTGAGAATACTGAGTTATTGGAGGCTCCTGCATAGTCTACCCAGACTTTCTTTCTGCGAACATTGTCCGGAGTTAAGGTCTGAAAACTGCTGTGTCGTCTCACCCTTGGCATCGTGGACGGGGTAGATGGCTTGCTCCCAGCAGGTGTCCTCCTGGGGTCCAGTGGACAGGCTGCTCTCCTCGTCCAGGTGGAGCTGGAACCACACAGCCAGGGCGTCCAGCTCCCCCTCCTGGCTGACAGGCAGGCAGAGCTTCTGGACCTCCCTGGAGCTCAGGCCCTCCAGTTCCTACAGGTCATCAACATACAACAGTTACAGCGAAAGAGTCCCACATACTGAGAAAAGTGGTGAAACAGAAATATCTAATGTACTAAGGCGTCAAAACAGATCGGGTTACTACTCCTTTTTTAAACAAGCAATTTGATATCGAATGTAGATGTCACACGTCTTGTAGTTTTGACATCCCAAATTGCTTGTTGAGTCAAAGAGCTGTATAATGATCTACATTTCATGTGTTTTCTGCTCACACAATATGTGTACAGCAGTCTTATATATTTATATCAGTATTCTGAAGTTTTCATATTTCTGTCCAGCTTTCTAATATCCAATATGTTAAGATAAGATAATAAGATATGATATGATAAGATATACCTTTAAAATTCAAATTTGAGACATCACAAAAAGTGCAGCAGCACAAGGGGGGAAATGTAATAAGGAATAAAATAAGAATAGAAAACAGAATATAAGGTAAATAAGGCAAATCATGCTGTTAATGTGCTTTGTTACAGAGGTTCCAAACTAGATCAGAACCACAAGAAAATAAATAGTAACGGGAAGATTAAAAAACAAATTCAGGGTCCGTTGAAACTAAAGTTGAAAACTAATGGACATAACAGTAAAAACAAAATAGTATTTCTTTGTGACATAATATCTCAACACCATGAATGGGAAATTGTAGGGAATCAAACTAACCAACTAGGATAAATCAAAATGCAACAGGAAGACCTTCCAGTTCCTTTGTGTTATTATTTTTCAGTAAGTTTTCCTGTAAGTCCCTACTGCACACGTGTGGGCAAACTTGCAGTATCAACAAATCATCCTGTAGGTACTGCCCGCCAGACAAATGCAATCTTTCCAACCTGCCAGGTTTGAACTGGGAGCTGATAAATCAGAAATATCCCCGCAGGCTTGCAGCTGAATAATAAGTGACCACTTCTTTGCGATATGTATGCCTGTGAGGCAGAGCCAGTATGTTAGTTTCATGGGACTAATAGACACAAGGTCATAAAAATAGATTTACATTTTCCTGCTCGACGCCAGGCAACAAATACACACTGAATAAACGTTCAAATTGAGAGTGGACACACAGACACACACACACACACACACAGAGAGTTTGCTCACCTGCACATTATTGAAATCTATGTTGAGAGCTGTGAAGGGCTCAGTGAGAGGTTTGTATCCTCCCGGCAGTCGGCTGAGTCTCTCTGTGGTGTACGGCTCCATGGAGTCATCCGGCTCAGTGCTGCAGCTCACTGGACTGCGGAGCTCCCCTGCTGCAGCCACGGACAGACCTCCCACCTCTGACACACACAGTCTGTAAACACAAAAAAAACAAAACAAACAACTTGATAGTAGATTTAGACAACTTGTACTGATGCCTCAAAACAACTGAAGATGTTCCGTTAGCTGGGAAACATATCCTGTCTCACACAGAGCCCATTCACAATAATACAGCCCGACTCCCAAGGCCAACTGTACCTGTGATGGCGGCGAATCTCGGCGCACTCGACGGCCATACCAAACACAGTGGCTCCAGCAGGGATGACCCGTCCTGTGGCGGAGGGTTCTCTGAATTCATTCTCACCTCTCTTTAGGATAAGAAACATATATTGTTGATTACATCAAACCCACACAACATGCACCCATAACCTATCAAAATATTGCATTGCCTGGCCTATGCTTCCTCCAAGCCCACACCCTGAACGGTCACACGGCTCTGGTATCTTTATTCACAATTTTATGTTTTTTAGCATATTTATCAAAATTTCACAGTAACCTTTTATGATTTTTCATGACCACAAGAACTCTGTATGTCATTGGAATACAGCTGTAGATTTTGGATGGCACTAACTTCTGAAAGGATAGAGAGGATAAATGTGTGTTTGTGCTTAATGAGTGAAGTTACCTGTGGAGGCAGCAGGAGATGGTGCCAGGCATGAATGAGACTCTCCATGATGCCCTCTCCAAACAACCCTGCATCTACCGTCTCTGTCACCACCAAGGACACCCTGAGAAAAACACAACATTCAATAGAAAAAGATGAAAAAGAAACCTCTTGGTTCTAAAACGTCGGCATAGTTTTAACAGCTCAAACAAAAATGAAGGTATGTAGGATTATTGTGTGTGTGAGTGTGTGTATGGTGTAAATTGCACCTGTGTGGGATGTCCTTTGGCACTTCCATCTCCAGAGATTTCATATGGACGATCTTGATGCTGCCATCCATTCCGTTAGCAGTCACCACTTCACAGGCCAGTTCATACATCGTCTTCGACAGCTCGCAGGCGTAAACCTCAGCGGCCCCTGCCTTCTTAGCACACATACTTAACAGGGACAACAGGGAGTAAGAACAAGGAAATACGCATACATCAAAACAAAGGTTCTATTCTAGCTGTAGACAAAAAAACTGAAATTCATAAGTATGCTGCCCCTTGAGGATCAAGCTCTAGTTTACAAATGAAATTCACCGCATAACTTTCAGATTCTCACGGAAAATATCTCACCCAAGGATCCCAGTGCCAGTACCTATGTCAAGTACAGTGTTGCAGCCGCTCTGAACAGCCTTCTGAATGGCTTGCTGGTACTTCTGGTTCCTCCGACGGTCATTGAGCATTAAGAAATGCCAGCGCTCCACCAGCCAGTTGGCCACACGGTAGAAGTTCTCCCTGGCTTCCGGGTAGTCCGGCCTCAGCTTCAAGGCTTTGTGGAAATGACCTGCAGCTTCGTCTCTAAAGCCCATCCTGGATTATAAAAAGAGAACAGTTAAAAAAAACAGCATAAGCAGATAATTTATCTGATTTATGTTAAACTACATTATGTGTATAAGTGTTGAGGTGATGTATACAATGATAATATTTAGGCAGCAGAGGCATGTACTTGAACAGGTGTTCCCCCATGCTGTTTAGGATGACCTCGTCAGCAGGGAAAACTTCCAGCGCTTGTTCGTAACAGTCAAAGAGGTCCTGAATACGACCCACGGAGTCCAGCTCTTCTGCCCATTTGAAGAGAGTGAACCTGAAGGATTCCTGAAAGAGAGATGACACAAAAATGTTAAACAAAATTGACCATATTTTCGCTCTGCAGTAGTGTCTCCGTATTTTCAACGGAGTGAGCTAAAGTCAGAACACTATGGCAATGGCGATTATCCACTTTATAGTGCCCTCAAATCCTTCAATGGCACAAAAAGAAATACTATCTGCATTTTACATCAGCAAAAATGAACCATTGATTGACCCAACAGCTGTTAGTCTGGAAGCAGAATTATGATGATTGATAATTGTCTAAGATGTCAGTTTAAAGCTCACTTCAGAGTGAATAATGGAGGGATTTCGGACACAGCCAACAACTGTGTGATTGTGTTAATGTGTTATGCACGCAAAATATTTGTCAGTGAATGCACGCAGACGGGTTTTCAGATTAGTGCAAGCAGTCATAACCTTTGCTAAGTCCTTAAACACAGGTGCAAGGTTGAGGACCAGAAGGTAGTGCACGAACGCAGTTCCATAATCCTGGCTGAACAGGCACTGCTGGGCACTTTCCAGGGAACTCGAGACCAGCTCGTTCCTGGCAGAGTCCTCTCTGCGTCGCCTCCTGGCCCTCCTGCTGTGCTTCGGCCTTGCGCTGGCATTAGGCATCCCTTCCAAAAACAGAAAAAGGCAAAGATTGAGGTGATAAAAAGTGATATTGGCATTATGGATATAAATTAAGAGCCAATCCCGACAGGGCATGAAGGTCGCACAAAGAGCAGAAAACAACTAAAAAGTCATTTTTCAAGCAAAAATGCTAAACAGGTAATAGTTCCATTTCTCAAATTGGCAATTTATCTTTTTTAGTTTTTCAGTCTTTCTTGTCTTAAGACTTGGTTTTATAGATCAAGGACCTCAGTGATTGACAAATAATCAGCAGGTAATCAGTAATGAAAAGAATCCTTAGCTGCTTGCAGCCCTAGTCCCACATAAAACTGACTATGGGAAAAAACAAAACAAAACATGAAGTACTAAAAGAAATCAATCCATTCAGGGAAACCCACTTGTTTTTCAAATTGTGAGATATAAAGACAATTTTTTCTTAGAGTTTTTAGAGTAATAATTTTAATAAAAAACAACAACAATGCTTATAATACAGACACTACTGAATTGTTTTATGCGGACTTACTGGGTGTCGTTTCAGGTCACAGACTGGAGTGTCGGACAGAGAAGATTAATACCGTTAGATTGTTTAATCTGATCTAATCACGTCGATGTGTGTGATTCCCACAAACACGCACGTTAACGTCCCGGTCCGGTCCGAGGAAGTCGTTAGCATCCTCGTGCACGCTCCTCGTCCTGGCAGCAGGCTAACGTTAGCTCACATGATGAACAGCTGCTCCGACAGTCGCTGCGACAGCTTAGCTGCATGTCACGGGATGAACAAGTCCGTTGATATTTCACGATGTAGCCTGACTGTTATTTTTTATTTTTTTTAAACTGTAAATCACATTTTTGCTCAGAATCGTTCATCAGCCACCGTTTCTGGCAGACGCAGTGTCCGCGCGCCTAAACTACTCCGACACAAACAAGTAACGAGAAAAGGTTCCGAGGGGGCTGGCGTGGCTGCGGCGGCAGCTAGCTGTGGCCTTCACGGTGGGGTGGCAGCCACAGCAGCCACCGACCTGTGGCGGCAGCCACCGACAGCCACGGCGTGTGCCGCTTTTTTGTAGCGGCAGCCACTGACCAGCCACAGCAAAATTTGCTGTTTATGGCTGCTACCACTGACCTGTCAAAATGAATTCATCACTGACCACGATTATTGACTTGGATTTTCATCTCTAAACACCTTTTGATTATGAATTTGACAGCTGAACTCTTTAAACCTGGTGAAATGCCACTGCAGCTGCTGCTGACTGCAGGCAGAAGCCAGCCTCCACCTCTGGAAACTTAGTCAAAAAAAATCTAACTAGTCCCCACGTTGTTCTGTGTTACGTGTCTATACAAGGCATTACGGTAACAGCCGTAAGACGTTATTTCACAATAAAGGAAACGAAGGCTATTTTCTCATTTTGTGCATTGTGGTGTTTGAAAAAAAACATGCGTTATTATCGTCCCTCTGTTTTTTTCACAGTCTTTCTGTTGCATATATCTATTGTTTGTCCCCACTTTTACGGGGTTATTTTTATTTACTAAGGCACTTTGTGATATTGCCCCATAAAGGATCCTATAATAAAACACATTTTAACGTTTTATCTGTCAACCCAACCATCAAATTAATGTTAAGTCACACTGTCCTTGGTGCTGCAATTTTTGACACATCTGATGCTGTTAAGTGCATCTATTCCGAGATCATATCTCAACATAGAAATCACATCATCGACATTAGTGAGGCATTGACAAGACAAAGACAGTCTTTTCTGTTGAAACGTGCATGTGACTTTAACATTATTAACAATCAAGTCAAGTCAAGTCAAGTCAAGTCAAGTCAATATTGTTCCAGACAAACAGAGGCATGGAAACCCGTTTATCTCGGACCCACTATGCAATAGTACAACAAAAAAAAAAACCACACAAAATAAAAAAAGTAATATATATAATAAATAAATTCTAAATAGTGCAAAAGTAAGAGTAAGGCAAAACCACACGGTACAGAAAAGCTAAAGAAATTGAAAATGTGCAATAGAAAGGAAATACTGCACAGCATGAAAAAATTACAATAAATAGAACAAATTGAATATAAAGCACATGGAGTGCAGGTTGAATGTAATAAAAGAAGTGGGCATACGAATTGCCTTATGTTTGGCAAATGATTTACAGATAATAAAAAAATAAGAATTCAGAAGTAGCCCCGCATTTCTCTCCCTCATACGATTATACTTTGTCTGGACCGTGTTCGACCTGCTTAACTAACCCAAACCAGCCGCGGCGGAGCTAAAGCGAAGGGGGCGGAAGTAGACGGGCGCGGACCATCTTGCACACGTCGAGTGGTCTTTGGGAGAAGTTTTTTCCGCTACACGCGCACACGCACGCACACACACACACACACACAGATGTCAGCGGAGTTTCTCAATCTGTCACTTTGTGAGGGCGGAGTGCGTCTCGGCGGTGGACGGCGCGACACTGGACACCATGGCTTTCTGACAAAAACCGCGCGCCACACCGACCTTTTTTTTTTTACACCGCCATACCTGTTAGCTGCTCTCTCTCTCTCTGTCTCTCTGTCGGGCGCCAGTTTTGACAACCGCGGTGGAACAACACCCACTCGGGGGAGAAGTTGCCATGCTAACCACGGCTAGCTGCCGCCGCTGCTGCTGCTACCATGTCCTCCACGCTACACGTCCAGCGGCCAGCTAAGGGAGCGCTCGTTTCGTTGTAGCGGATACTTTGTTTATTTCTTCTTCTCTCGCTGTTTTTAAAGTAAGTGGCATTTATTTTTATTTTTTATTTTTTTTGCGGAGGGTGGGGGGGGACCAGTTTCCCGTGCGACACAACCAATCTGTCAGGAGAAGGAGAAGAAGAAGGAGAAGGAGAAGGGGGGAAACATGGGACTCCACCCGCTTGAGTTCAGTGAGTGCTACCTGGACAGCCCCAGCTTCAGGGACAAGATCAAGTCTCACGAGGCGGAGCTGGACAAAACGAACAGGTTCATCAAGGAGCTGTACAAGGATGGGAAGAACCTCATCACCGCGACGAAGCGTGAGTTGGACCTGAACAGGTTTCTTTTTCTTTTTTTTTACAGAACTCACTATTCTGCATCCAGTCGTCCTGGGGTCATTCGATTGTTCCTTTTGCATGAGGTTATTGGTTACACAACAGATGGAACAGTCGTGATAACCTGATTAGGGTGTGTGTGTGTGTGTGTGTGTGTTTTCTTTGATTCTGCTCAGTGTTCAGTTCAGTGTGAATGTCTGTGCACACAACCTGCTCAAAGCCACACACACCTCAGCTGGATGAGATCCTCATCAGTTTGAACTCTCACGTCTTGTGGGTTGGGCTCGTTCGTAGGTTCGCACCAGTGCTTTGCAACTTAGTCAGGGTTTGCACACTCTGCCCTTAAAAAAGAAAGGAAAAGTGGAAAACCCCCTCCGGAAACTCAGGCTAATGATATCAAGTGTTTCCTCTAGGTTTCCTGGGGGGGGGGGGGGGGGGGTTGAGTTTCATTAATCAAGTTTTATGCAGAAATGAGGAATAAGGTATTTAAGGAAAGTGACCTTAAATGACTTCTGCTTGGCATTATATGCAAAATAGATGAATGAAATAACTTTTATTATATATATTTTAATTACTTTGACTTTTCCAGGGGGGCGGGGGCTCCCGTCGGAGGGGCGGGGCCCCAATTCAATGGTAGGGGAAACACCTGAGATTCATGCAAAGAATGTCAGTCATGTGTGACCCCCGATGGTGGAACCTTACTAATAAATAAATGAACAAATATGGATTCTGTGTTTCTGGCAGGCGGTAGTCTTCAGGGCATGTTCAATCCTCTGGACTGTCACCCGACATGTTTTTCTGCCTCAGACAGGCTCACTGTATCACATGTTTGTTGCCATGTCAGTCACAGACATTCAGGTATGTCTTTCATGCTTTTTTGCCTGTGGCACAACCGAAGTTCTCCCGAGATTCAAGCAAGACTTACACAACTCTGTTGGTGTGGACTGCACAGTGTCAGGCAGCCTCAGCAGAGCGTCACTGACACAGACATACAATCCCATTGACAATTGAAGAAGGAAATTATACAATCGGTTGAAGAATGATGGAGGAAACAATCTGGATAATCGGTTGTTGCTGCCCTGAGATTATGCAATTATGATTTTGGGTAAATTGTATAATTGGATTGAATATTGTTTTCGTTTTTGTTTTGCTCATTAGTCTAATGTGAATCAGCAGAATAGATGTCACCTGAAAAATATAAAAAAAAAAACATATGACATATATTTGACCTCAGCAATTATTGCCAGGTTGCTTTGTATTTTTTTTAAATATTTTCGATTTTTAAAAAAAAATATCTTGGATCAGCCGCTGTCCTGTGATTTGGTTCAAAGTATACACTTGACACAGGGGTCAAAAGGTCATGAATTTATTTCACCCGGGGTTCAACCCGTACCCTGGACACAAGGCAAGATAACTGCATCAATTCGTGTCATGTTTATGTCGGGCCAAAAAAGAAAACCTGATTTTTTTTTTGCACATTCATTGTTGCTCTCTGCTGACGTGGGTGGAAACACGCATGCTGCCGTTGCTCTCCTGCACTCACACTGTGACAGGCGTACTGTGCATTACTGAGCTGTTATTTGCATTCTTGTGGTCTGCTGTACCTGTTGGTTTGAGCAAGTCTCGCCATTCTCCTCTGACCTCTGTCAACGTTGCGATTGTTTGCCCCATGACTGCAGCTGATTTGCTTCTTTGTTTCTTTATCACACATTCTTGATAAAGCCTAGATCTACAAATGTGTCTGAAAATCCCATTAGGGCAGTTATTCTTACGTAAAACGTGATGTTTTCAATTTTATTTAAAAATGCTTTTATTCCCCCCATTCCAGTCCTTGAATACTGATTGAGCCCTCTGATGTTGCTGTTCTCAATGGCATTTCATGTCCTTCATTTATAGCTGTTATTGATTGACAGAAAAATAACAAGCAAATATTTTGATAATCGATTAGTCATTTCGGCTACTGTACTTTTCAAGTAAAAACAATAATGTAATGTCAAATAGTTTCTGATTCCAGGCTTTCAAATGAAAATATTTTAAGCTTTTGAAGGCGTCACTCTTTAAAGTTTCGACGGACATTTTAAAACATTTTTTTTATGTTTCATAGGCTAAATGATTACTACATTGATCAATAACAGGTTGCAGGCCTAATATTATTCTATAATTATTTTTGAGTAACTCAAATAAAAAATAAATAGTTATTCACCTGTATCTTACTGTAGGGACATTACCTGTCAGACTTTCTCCATGAGAACCACCACAAAATGATATGCTGACGTCCATGTTGCTTTGTCACGTTGGCATAAACCGATTCGGAGAATCCTCATCTTGTGCGTCATGTTTTATGTAACTGTGGTTAAACTATACATCCCTGTTTAATGAGTCACTTCAAAGTGTGTCCAACACGGTGACATATATCAGACATCCAGTCTGTTGACCATCATTAGGTCTGTGTAGGCCTCTCTCATATGAGAAGAATACTCATGCAGCTTATATGGCTTAGTTACACCAGCTGACTTTGGTACGGAGGGTCAGGGGCTTGATTCCCGGTCAGGGCATGGCTAAATCCTCCTGATATGAGTCAAAAAAATGATTTATTGTAAGTAGTGTTGGACAAAAGTGTCAAGAAAATGAATGTCATGTAAATGTGACGGATATGACTAGGAATGGGGAACTCTGTTCATATACCATTTCTGGGAGTATTGCGAAAATCAGTTTCAGGAAAGAGCTGATGCTCAAGTTCTCATGTACTGACGTTAATGAAGTGCCTATGACTGTTTTTCCCACGATCACATGAGGTGTTTGCTCAGACACAGCACTTTATTGAAATTATATTTACCATGAATGACCCAGCTGTTTTAGATGTTGCCCAGAGGGCAAAAAGGATACATGCCTATTTAGAAAGGGTGTTTCCTATTTTGATATTGGCCTGAGCAGCTGTCAACTGTATGTCTATGAATGACAGCACTCATATTACAGAGAAAAATACTATTGGATAACCACAGGGAACAATTTGAACATTGTTCGCATTACTTACTACTTGTGCCGGTAAAACCAAAGGAAAATCTATATTCTTTAAGACAAGACACATTAATCGCAAACAATTTCAGAACTTTCAATCTGATAATCTAATACATTGTGGAATGGCCATATAGAGATTGAAATCTGTATCTGTAACATCTTCACGATAAAATCCAACAATCAATACTGTAATGGCATTATATTATAAACACTGACAGAAATAATGTTGTTTACAACAAACAATGTAAAGGATTCATGAGTTGCATGATATAGGGCTTTACTTCAGGCTTGACCTCACGGTGATCTGGTGTGGTGTGAGGACAAATTGTTGATCTCCAAATCCCAGTCCATTCTCAGCCTTTCGGCAACTCCCTCCACTCCTACGACCGGGAGGATGTCCCTCGACGGAAAGTCCTTGGTTCGGAGAGGAAACTTTAATGCGGGGCCCCCGGGCCGGGGAGCCATGACATGGAAGTGCCCACTAGAAGAGCAACGTGCAGATGTGCTTCTGTTTCAGAGGGTTTCCTCCACAGGAACTGTGTCCTGTCTATACCCTCTCAACTCCTCCTCACTCTTGTCCCGAGCTAATGTCAGAAAGTATGGACTCCACATTTCTGAAGAGCTTAGTATTTCTATGTAATCTCGCCGTTGCCTGTCAGCAGGTTTCGGTTTATCAGTGCTAAGTACATGCGTGTTCTTTTATTGCTTCCAACGCCGGAAAAGTGAAGCCGAACAGCGTTGCACTGGGGTCAATCAGTCACTTGTTGGCACCAATTGGCTCCAAAAAAAAATAAATCACTTTGTATATATCTTTCCTCACTTTCAGTTCCACTTTGAAATCTCCGGCCATGTGAAGGTCTTTCTCGTTGGCACGCGGGTTTAAGAGTAGCCTGGCACGGCGTGCTTTGGCTCACCGCTGCTCTCTGTAATCACATTACTGATTCTGCCAAAGAGCCACATCACAATCTTTCATTAAAATCGCATTAGTGCAAGACGTGAAGTCATGTGGGAGGAACGCTTTTCTTTCATGTCTCACTCCAGAAAGAACAAGGCCGGCTATAAAAGTGATCGTGTATTGTTGCATGATGGCGGTGCTTTTTGGGACTCCTTTTGTTTTGGTGCATGCAAAAGTAGAGCAGCATTTGAATTCAAATTTTCATAAAAGAAATTACACAGATACAATCATAGATCTGCAATCAGACAAGGCCTTTGTTGACATGATGCCCGTCATCGTAGCTTCACCCTGCGGACTTGTTTTGCGCACCAGGAAGTCATGAATGAAGTAATGCTCTGTGGGCAGGGAGCTGGGGGTGGAGAGAGGCTGCGGGAGGGGATTGGCAGGCAGCCTGTGTCGAGGGCAAAGGTGGGAGCCGAGTGTGGAGCAGGGACCCAGACTGGAAAAGATGGGAGAGTGGAACAGGAAAGGCTGTGGAAGGGCACAGCATGTAAACCCTGCCTGCTCTTCGAGGGGCCTGGACCAGGCAAGTTCCGACCTAAGTGGCACATGTGATGAGAGCGTAGAAATCATAACAAACAACACTCCGACAGCTGCCAATGAATACACTGTGGACATCTTCAGCAGCTGAACCTTGACACGTACATACCTTTTACTGGCTTGTTTTGGGGAAAACTGTTGCCCGTAGCAGCCAGGACACGCAGATCGAAGTTTCCTGCCGGCGAGTGAGAAAAACAAGCTCGGGATCTGGATGTTAATCAGATTAGGTACTAATTTTGAAGTATGGAAATATTTAAGCAAACACTGTTACAGTGTGTTTTGTATATAGAACATTTAAGGCCAAAGTCACAGCGGTCTAAGGTTGTAAGCATAGAAAATAGAAAAAGCTTTCCATAGGAGGAGAAACATACGAAGCAAAATGTGACTTTACTCTAGAGGCAATGCCCATTCAGATTTCAGTCATTGATTGGCCTGCGTTAGTCTGTGCGCACAGCATATAAGTCGTGTGCTTGGATTCATAGTCCCTGCCCTGAGATTTGTACATTTTGCCCTCGGATCTAGTCGCTGAAATAGCTCGGTTTGCTAATGAAGAGTGCTGTAATTACGTTAATAAAATCTGTGGAAAAAAAACACAATATAGCATCTACCCCCCAAATCTTCCACTTGTATGTTTGGTTTACGAGTGAAAGGAACAGTCAATACAGTATAACTCAATGAAATCGGTGTGCCGTCCAATGCACAACACAATATAGTGCGCAGTTGACTTGATCTTAAAACCCTGGAATGTGCACGCTTTAAATTGTCCTCAAGCGAAGTCCTGCCTTTTTCTTAACATCAAGTAATGTAGAAAAGCGATGTTTGAAGAATCCTCAAGAAAACACACTCCTAGTTTGAACTCAATCAGATGGGCGGTTGTCACGAAAGCTGAGATGCAGACAGACCGGCAGAAACTCCTCATTTATAGTTGGAAGATATTTGATCTCCACTGGGAAAAGAAAAAAGATACAGTCAGTCGGTGCAATCCTTGTTAAAACTTTCCAAAGTTATACCCAGCCATAGCCCCTTTAAATTACAGTGAAATTAATTATTAAAATTTTTCTTCCGTTTAATAGTACATTTTGTTTCTGTGACTATATATACATTATACATTGTTTGATTGATAGTAATGAACTCCAAAATGCCTCAACAAAGTAGATGACTAATATTTTCATTATATAATATATTATATAAAATTAAACTAGGGCTGAACCGTTTAGTTGATCAATTAGGTGGCCGACGTAAAATCCACTGATGGCATTTCTTTTTAGTTTTGCAAACTAAACACCAAACATGTTCTAGTATCAGCCTTTCAAATGTAATGGTTATGTGTTGTTATGAAATCAAACACCCGGTGGTTGTTTGGCGAGTTGCTCAGTCTAAAAGCATTTTTGAAACATTTGCTTTTGGAAGTGGTGACTCATATTTTCATTCCTCCTAATTATTCACGTTGTATCCTCTCAACAACTAAAAGATTTTAAATAAGCAATTCATAGACGTATCTGTGAAATAATAAAACCATTGGTGACCTGATATACTTGCATTGTTATTTCTCTTCTCTGGCGATCTGTGGTGCTGCACAGTGGCCAGCGCCCTGTGATCCGGTGACCTCCCCACTGTGTCGTCTCTGTTTTTCTTCCCACCTCTTCTGAGCAGGGGCACTAATATTTATGTCACACAGTTAGTTAGGCATTTTTAACTCCCCCCCCCCCCCGCTGGCCTGTTATATCAGATAGATGTAAGGTGGGGACTGTATGACTCATACTTCAGAATCCAGCAGACTGGGCTCTCTCTGGCTTTCTGCAGATAAACTAGCCAAGTTTGACAGTTCCCAGGTTTGCTCTGAAATGCCTTGCTTTAAAAGGCAAAAAGCAGGAGACTTGGACGTGTGTGTGTGTGTGTGTGTGTGTGTGTGTGTGTGTGTGTGTGTGTGTGTGTGTGTGTGTGTGTGTGTGTGTGTGTGTGTGTGTGTGTGTGTGTGTGTGTGTGTGTGTGTGTGTGTGTGTGTGTGTGTGTGTGTGTGTGTGTGTGTGTGTGTGTGTGTGTGTGTGGTATTTCTAGCTTGCGACAGTCCTTTCCTCTTGGACGTCAGCTATCATTTCAATCTGTTGTGCAGATCTCTCTCCTCTGACACTTTTTGTTTATTGCTCCACTGATTGTATCCATGTTGATCTACGCTGCCGAAACTTCAGTGGACACGGCACAGGAACAAAAAGACGCCGCCGCTGTTTTTTCCCTTCCCCGAATGTTGCCTGACGTTGATAAATGCCGGAGCCTCGTGTAACTGGATCACATTCATTCTTCATGTTTTATGTAATGAAGTCCACGCAGCTTGGCCCCATATATTCTCATATTAACTGTCCACCCTGCAGTGAGTTAAACATGCATGCGGCCTGTGTAATCGGATTGGGGATGGGTGTGATTTGAGCGCCACGCTCACATGTGGCTCTAATAAGGAGACTGCAAATCTATCCATTGACATCACTGTTCATGGAGTACACGCATTCATGTTTGCAGAGATCTGGGCCCCCATGTTCTCTTTGCAAAATAAAGAATACTGAAATCTTTATTCTTTAACCCAAACAAAGTATAGTAAAATATTCCTGTTGATTATGATCTGCAGTAGAACAGTACTCGAATACTGTGGAACCTTGAGGGAATGCTTGAAAGACATGGATTTTGTCACAGTGGCATCAGCTTGTCGTTATCTTTTACGAGACAGTGACATTGGATCCTGCCCGGACCTTACGTCACGTCAGGCGCATTGTAGTGTGTTGAGGCTCTGTTAAGGTGTGTCAAGGTTCAGTGCAATGTTGCCAAAACACGTTTTTTTTACTATCTGAACTTTCCACCCAAATTCATGTGTATTTTGATTTATTTGAAGTCCAGCAGTTGACCAACAAATACTCCGTAAGGGTCACTGATTACCCAACATAATAGGGCTTCATTCTTATCTGGTGTGCAGGTGGAAAATGTAAAAACGTAAAATAATCAGAGGGAATAGACCGATAGAGAGACGCAGGGTGAGAATAAAATCAAATGAATAGAAAACATGTGCAACTGCTCAACTACAAAAGGGTTTAGGAGGGATTTAAAAAAAAATAGAAGTCATCTTCCCCGCATTCCTCTGGCAGATTGATCAAAGCATAGAGGCTCTTCAGATAATGGCTCCATAGTTTGGGCAGCGGTTATCGAATATTATTTTTACCTAAAAAATGCTTGCCACCTGCTGGAGGTTTAAAGCAGGTGGAGTCTTTTTTTTTTCATGGTGATAAGCAGTTAGTAAATAGCGTTGGAAGAAGGAGAGCACCAAACAGGAGAAAAGCAAGAAAAAGGTTTTCTCAGTTCCGAGGTGAGACGCGGCTTCTCCCTGCTCAAGGCCTGTACCTTTATTACACTGTGCACTTTAAAAAAACACGATCAGTTGGGCTCAGCTCAAAACCAATAAAGGTGTGAGATTCTGGATCCAGTGAAATGTATCTACCTTGTGTTTTGGTCGCCATCCTGCTTGCTGGACTGCAGGACTTGATAGACTAAAATCAAAGAAGTTGTTGTTGCTGAGAACTGAGAAGTGTCGGCTGAACCACGGTGACCAGACTCACCTTTTATGGACTTGCACCGGACTGGACTGGATTCTTACTGACTGTGGGGCTTAGATTCCCTCTAGATTTACAGACACTTAACAGAAAATTGCCACGCTAGGCATACAAGTGTTTCTGACCAGAATAATGGCCCGACAGGCTTATATTGGCCATACTTTTATTTTGGAAATATTTCCTTGCACCCATACTTGCACAGCTCATCCGCTTGTGTTTACATCAGTTGGACGTCACCTATGCGACGGAAAGATTTTAGCCAAAACGGGAAAACCCTTTTCATATATTAGTAGTGGATAAGTAATATGAGCTGCAGCTTTATTTTCTCTGGTTGACACGCGTTTATAATATAACTTGTCCAGTCTAAACTATTGTGTAACAAATTCCTGCAGTAACTCTCAACTGATTATGAGCTGACAACGATAACTCATCCGTTCGGACCTCACCGAAATACCGAATAGAGAGAGGAGTCTGAGTCAGAGGATTTTCCAAGAACAAGAACCTCTCTTTCCTTGATTAATAGGCTAGTGATAGGTCTATTTAGTGTCCTGTGGAAGTTCACAAACCAAGAAATGAGCTATTAGCCTCTCTTTTCTTTTGTTTTGCTCACTTCCATTAGGATGTATTATCTAAATTCCTTTGTACAGATAAGAAATGACTTATTTCCATGTGCTTGTGTACATTTTCATTTCTTTTGCTGTTTTGACTTTGGATTTCTTTAAGAACAACAATTACCCCACCCGCAAGAAAAGAAAGAACATTTCCTCCAGGTTCTATTTAAGGACGCAAACAATTATAAATACTGCAATTCACACAGGCGGCCCCATTGTCTGGTGTAGATCCCTGAGCTTCCTGTAGTTCAACAACGTGGAGAAACTGGCCAGAGGAGTAAACGACAGGTGTTTAGTTTGACCAATATTTCCACGTGTTCTTTGGTATTGTAGGAATTTGAGATGGAGCTGAAGAGCAACCAGCAGTAGGATTTCAAACAGTTTGAAATAAACTATTGACGCAGAAGCTTACACTCTTTGTACCATGCAGGCTCAGGCTGACACTGTCTAGCACCGCTCACGTGTCTGGGTTTGTACTCCAACTGTTGATCTAATCCACAGAAAGTGTACACACACTGCTCAGAGAACGTTGGGGTGTGTATAAGCAGCAGGATAACCATGAGTAGAAAAATAACTGAATATAAAAAAAGTGATGGTGTTGGATTTCCCCCAACAATATATATTTTAATACAAAGGTCCAGGTAATTGTAAATGAGCATCCAGAATATGGGGTGGCATCTGCTGTCTTTACCAAAGCCTGAGTCAGCAATAGCAAAAACCTATTTTGGGGGTCATGGATACTGTAGCCGTGTGGACTAAGATGCAGATCATTTTACTGCAACATCTCCGCTTTAAATCTGTTTAGGGATCTTTGTTGCGTATCTCTCCTCTTTCTCCCACAGTCTGTTGTTTTCTGTCTGTTTCCACTGTGTATCATAAAAAATTTTTTTTTTAAATTTTGAAATGCATAAGAGCAGGCAGTTCGCCCGGGAAGGAGAGAGAGCGAGGCAAAGAGCACAGCACACAGTTCTACAATGAAAGAACGGCGCAAAACACAAAGTTCAAGATCTTTTATGTTCTTATGAGAGTGTAAAAGGATTTTGGTTACGTTATGAAACTGTGGCAGGACAATTTAGACTCTTTGTTGAAGGAAGAGTATTTCAGGGGATTGTTTCCTACGGAGTCCCAGCTATCTGCCAACGCTAATGACACTGCTCCTCAGTATACTGCTTATAGCTGCAGTCTATAAATACCCTCGCTGCATTCTGTAATGTTTCCCTTAGGGCCAGTCATGGGTCAGAGATCCCACCTCGGGGAATCTCCTCAAAGTTTGAAAATAGATTTATGTTTGCTGCGTTTTTACTGATGTGTAGTGGTGGAGGGCGGACTAGGCCACCTCTGGAATAGTTTTAATTCAGATTCAGGAGCATTTTTTTTCGATTTATGTAGAGCTGACATGGGTAAGTGCTCTCTGTCAGAGCGTTGTTGAGGCTCTCCTGAGGTTTGGCCGGCCAATGGTCGGGCTATGTCATTGTCAAGGTTTCGGTCAATTATTGCTAGCCCTCCCATTGGAGAATACTTGTCCCACAACTGTGCACATAAGATGGGTGGAGCATTACGTGTATATTATTACATTGTATTGTTTTAGTAATATTGTCAGCAATTCTACAGATGAATATATTATGCTCTAAATTGCACATTGCACTGTCAATACTAAGGGATTTCTGTTAGAAAGTAAATTGACAATAGCCTTTATTACTGTAAATCCTTAGCCTTTTGCGTATTAAATTCCCAAAAAGCTAAGTACCATCTTTTATATGGAAAATAAAGAAATGGATAAGAAATTTCACTTATACCGAACAGCCCAAGTTTATATGTTACCAGCATCTTTCTGTGACTATCCAGCATTTGAGTTTTATTCTATATTGGTTATATCGGTTGCCCCGCCCTGTTTCTTTTCCTCTTTATTTGTTTAAGCTATTACTTACATACAGATGATTAAATATAGTTGTCTCTTTATTTTCTCTCACATTTTATTTTGTGGGACCTGCCCACTTGGTAGACAGGGGTTTGATGTGCAACAGGATGTAAGAGACTGAAGTTAAACAGGATGTTTGCAAAGTGTTAACTGTGTGCGATGCATCAGACCTACTTTTCAAGACAGCCA
The DNA here is from genome assembly GCF_022379125.1 of Scophthalmus maximus. NCBI lineage: Eukaryota > Metazoa > Chordata > Actinopteri > Pleuronectiformes > Scophthalmidae > Scophthalmus > Scophthalmus maximus. The sequence continues at coordinate 7,268,575 of NC_061522.1, read as the reverse complement.
TCTGGAGTTAATTTTTAATAATTAGTTCCTCAGGACAGTATTGTTATAACATAGATGCATTCTATGTAGTCTAAACATATTTCTTCAGAAAAATATATTCATTTGGTAGATCTTGGAAAACATACAACATAATCATGGTCAGCATTCCGCTGTCTTTTCAATTCACTGCTTCATATGATTTTTAACATTTTACATTTTCTTTCAGAGCTTGGTATGGCACAGAAAAAATTTGCCCAGTGCCTGGGAGAATTTCAGTTTGAGTACATCGGAGATGCCAAGACAGATGATGAGAAATGTATTGGTAAGTGTGGGTTTGCCTCCTCGTGTGATGGAAACTAACCACTCGTTTTGTAACCACCAAACAGACATGCTCTATAAATGTTTGTTTATGGTTCTCTCTCTACCAGCAAATTAAAAGCAGTTTTTTGGTTTGCACACAACTGATAGTCATAATGTGTGTGTGTGTGTGTGTGTGTGTGTGTGTGTGTGTGTGTGTGTGTGTGTGTGTGTGTGTGTGTGTGTGTGTGTGTGTGTGTGTGTGTGTGTGTGTGTGTGTGTGTGTGTGTGTGTGTGTGTGTGTGTGTGTGTGTGTGTGAGAGAGTGTGAGAGAGTGTGTGTGTGAGAGTGTGAGTGTGAGAGTGAGTGAGAGACAGAGAGGGGGGCAGAGTGTAGTGATTTGATTTTTGAGTTGTTTTTTTCTTTTTTTTTCAGATGAGTCTTTGCAAGAATTCTCCATATTTCTTAAGAACCTAGAAGAGCAAAGGGAGCTGATGGTGAGGACAACCAGTCAGAACCTGCTTGAAAGCCAGGGAAAATACCTGTTTGTGTCTGTGTCTGTGTCTGTGTGTCTATGCGTGAGTGTATGTGGTGTATGTGACTGTCTTTATGTTTGTACTCTGCTTATATCCAACCTGTGTCCAGCCTACACCTATCACTGCCCATATTTGGTACTTGCCTCTGTTAAATGTCTGGCCCAGTCATCCGCCCGGGATCCAGACAGGCACTCATAATATGATTTTCTCCACTGAACTGCACAGCAACAGTATCCATCAGGCAGCGCAAACCAGTTCCCTAGCGGGTGTGTTAGTATTGATAGTGTTTGCTCCCCTCGTACCCGTCTAAGGGTCACAGCACCTCCCTGGGAGTGGCTTCAGAGTGGACAGGAGTGCATATCCTCGTTAGTACGCTCAAGCTTTAAATACCGAGAGAGATTGCAGAAGCTACCACCTACTACTATCAGCTCATTCAGCTATACCACCGCAAAACTCCGGTAGCGTTGTGAAAGTTGCTCATTTGTAAACCACAGAACTCACAAGCAGAATATGAATATAAAGGAAGTAACAGCATTTTTTAAAAGGACAATGACTGTTTGTTATAAACCCTGAAGTGTTTGTGTGACACACTATGTGATATAGTGGGATATTAAAGATAGAAATAGAGAAATGTGCCTAAAACATTCAGCTTCTTTGGACTGTGTGTGAGACTTTTTCATAAACAGCAGCTCTCTTGTAATATCTGTCTGTAGTGTCTGAGGTTAGGGAGTGGACGCCGGTAGATGACTGTTTCAGTGCTAGACTCAGACCATAATGGTAAACACGCTGCTCAGCATACTGGGATGACATCACAGTGCAAAGTAAGGAAAAGTAGGGTGGGCATGCAGGCACAGACATGTCCTGCAGTAGCAGAAACACAGGAGGAATGAATTGACAAGACTGTATTATGAAAAACATACTTTAAGTTAAATAGTTATGTAATTTTCATCAATCAACAGGCGGCACCTCCAGAGGCTAAGGAGCTGTGTTTAGCTGCAACCTTTCAATGGAAACAGCAAATACTTAAGCCAGGAAATGTTGGGTCACATGAAATATCAATGGCGTCTGTCACTGAGTTGAGCAATTATTATATGATATGTTATGGCTTCTGTGTTTGCCTAGACGAGAAACATCACAGAAACTTTAATGAAACCCCTGGAGAAGTTCAGGAAAGACCATCTCGGTACAGTAAGGGTAATGTATGATGGTTTATTTCCTCTACCCAATTTGTTTTGTATAGCTTTAAGCTGATTTGTTTGTATGCTTGGTCAACTGGTCTAACATATTTTACTGTTGGCTGCTAATAACATATGGATTGTACTAAGCCCATGGCTTTGACTCCTTTGTCCCCATCAATGATCTAATATTTTGTTCATTTTCTTTCACTTCCTACACTGCACTTTCTCAAGGCGGAAAGGAAGAAGTATGAGAAGGAGACGGAGAAATACTACAGTTCTCTGGAAAAGCTTCTGAACATGTCTGCTAAGAAGAAAGAGCCACAGCTACAAGAGGTATTTATCCTTGACTGAACTCTGACAGTTATGTACAACTGTGACTGCAGAAATGATAGAAACAGATATTTTGTTTAGTTTGAGAATCCCGGCTTTGGTTTTTTTTCTTTTGTGCCACGGGGAAGAGCCTCACTGCAAAGCCTCTTGGACCATGTGAGTTTCCACTGACGTGCCTTGCAGCAACAGTTTGCCTGGCTCGTTTCTAAAGGAAATGTGTGCTCACTTGTACTGTACTACAAAGCCCTGCTGTAGTTTGTAAAATAGGCCATGCTGCAGTACCGTGAGATGATTTTTTTTTAAATTAGTTTCTGTCTTCTTGGTCTTTGTTCCATGTGGCCATGTAAGGCTCACCCACACGTTGTATACACCAAGCAGAAAGGGCACTTGAGACTGTTGACGTTAAGGATGCAGGCTGCTCAGACGGTTCCCTGTGACTCTTGTGACACAAGGGTCTGTGGTACCAACATATACCTGAATACCTGAATACCCCATAAAGTCAAGAACTTATATATATAAGTATAATCTTATATTATGAAATGATCTTACTCATTTTAAAAGTAGTTGACATGTAGTATGCAAATATATTATTTGAAACTGAATACATTCACCGTATACATTTCGTTTACAATGTTTATATTTCTTCTATTTTTCATATTTCCTTGTTTACACTGCATGTTAACTTATTTATTACTATTTTTTACTGATGTGTCAATGTTTACTATGCCCTCTGCTTCTGTAACATGGCAAATTTACCCGTAGTGAGACCAACAATAATTCAGTTTGTGTTACATTGTAAATTTTGGTTATATGCTGTCATGTGTAGTTTTTTGCTATATTCCAAACACTTTCAACCATGCTTGTAGTTCTGCATTAGAACAGCCAGTGGTTACTGTTGTTCCCCTCGCGGTGAGAAGGAATCAAATTCACCAGCTGCGGGGGCTTTTGTGATTCGCTGATTTTGTCACTTTGGGCCCATGTACCGTAAATTAACTTGGCTTGAGTAACATCATTTTTTGATTTTACCAACTGGTGTAAGCCTTCCATGAGATTTTAATGCTATACCAAGAAAAACTCCCAAATTGCACAGTATCATAAAGACCATGATGGTTATTTCTTTGCTTCTCTGCATCTGTCTGTCACTATAATCATCGCGGTGTTTGTTCTCCACCTCCTCAGGCAGACGGCCAGGTGGAAACAATGAGGCAGCACTTTCAGGAGGAGTCACTGGACTATGTGTGCAAACTGCAGGAGATTCAGGAGAGAAAGAAGTTTGAGTGTGTGGAGCCGGTGAGTGGCTGACATATGTGGCACGTCAGCGATGATGTGGCTGGGTATAAGCGATTGGTTTAGGTTTCTGTCTTACTTGAAACAATTCCCTCATCACTTGTGACTTAGCCACAAAGTGTTTTTATTACGAGTTTCTCTTTCACCTGCTGCCTCTTTCAATTTGCATTTCTCATCTGTTTCTTTCTGTTTTGTGATTTCTTTTAGATGCTGGCCTTCTTTCAGACAGTCTTCACGTTTTATCACCAGGGCTTCGAACTTGCCAAGGACTTTGATCACTATAAAAGAGCGCTGCAGATCAATATTCAGAATGTAAGAAATACTATAGTGTTACTATTATATTTACAATTGGGATAGTGATGATTCTTAACATGACAGCAAATGCCTGTATGCTGTTTGTGTATTATTGTTCAATCCTCAGAACAGAAAAGAAGAATGAATGACATCTTAAAAACATTTTGACGACTAAGTGGCAGAAAGACCCCTAAATGAATTGTGGCTAACATGTTAACAAATCATTTCCTTCTTAACACAGCCACTACACCTCAAAACAAAGCACCATGGGCCATTGGAGTCATCTCTCTATCTATTTGTCATAATTCCTTTTTTGTCTAGATTTGGCTACCAACCTCTGATAAAAATACCTGGTTCTGCTTAATGTTTTAATTTTTTTTCAGCTGTCATAAAAGTCTCAGTTTCAGTCTTAAGCCTTCAGTCTTAGGTTACTAATGTTCATCTGGCCCATTTCTTGGAAATGCTGTAGGGGTTTCAAGGGGAAGCTCATCAGTTTTGATTGGCAGTGGCCTCTCATTAAGAAGGTCATCCCACCCTAATCTCTGAGCATCATGAGGTGACTTCCTGGAATGGGCGTTTGCTTTTTCTTTCTTTTTTCCCCCCAGACAAGGAATCGATTTGAGGGCGCACGGTCAGAGGTGTATGAGCTAATGAAGAGGATCAGGGAGACACCGCAAGAATACAGACAAACCAGCCCTATCAGTTGTGAAGGCTACCTCTATGTACAGGAAAAACGTGAGACCTTTGTATGGTTTAAATGTGTTTTACTATAGGTTTTAATATTTCTCCCATTCATAACACACAGTGACCGTACAGGGAGGGAACATGTAATTGCAAAAACTTCATTAAAAACATCTGCCAATATACACACTGTAATAGACAGAGGAGGGGTTTCTTCAGTTTCCTGTAGATGCATACAGTACATGTGTAAATGGACTTGTTTAAAAACCTTCCTTTTCCTGCATAAGTAAAAGTAATTGTTATCATACTAACGGTGTTGAATGCCAGTGTCACGTGTGTGTTGTTTTTCCAGGGCCACCACCCTTCGGTTCAAGTTGGGTCAAACGCTATTGCACATTTGTCAAAGAGCAGAAGATCCTGCACATGGTGACCTTTGACCACAGATCTGGTGGGAAGATTGTGAGTAGTCATGGAACACAATGCAGTTGGTTGATAGTGCCACACAGTTGATATGATCTTGTGATTACATTCGATATGCAGTCTTTCATTTTTTCAGATTGACGTGAGATTCAAATGTTTATTTTTTTTAATCACTCCAATATTTTTAATAATAAAGATTATTTCTTGATATATTCGATTTTTTTCAGGGTGAGACGGAGTCTGTCACACTCAAATCTTGTCTCCGCAAAACGACTGACATGTTGGACAGGAGGTTTTGCCTAGACCTCGACATAACCGATCGGTACGTGAAGTAAAAAATTAAAAATAAAAATTAACTTTTGATTGTTTGTACACATGTGCCCGGTCCATAGTGGCCACAGACAGATTGTCTGCTGTGGTATTCCTCACTTACAATTTTTGCTGACGATATCGGCACCAAACAATTGAAGTTTGTCGCTCTGAGTTTTGGATTGCAGGGGGCAGGGCAGCAGGATTTGTGTTGGAGAATGGCCCTCACACACTTAGCTTTGAGAATTAGTCACACCCTGCTCTGCCCTCCTGTAATAGATATCTCATTTTGTCACCCAACTCAACTCTGCCCTGCCCCTTTTCTGTAGTATTAATAGAAAAGCAATACCCCAGAATCAGTATGGACATTCGAGTCCACACATCCCAGTTTGACTGTGATGAGTAACTTGATATCCATCTGGTCCCACATGATTGTAGCTGTCATAAACCAGCTGGGATGACCAATTGGGTTCATATGTATAGCTGCAAATCCAAAGGTGCATGTGCCCTCGTCAGTGAGGGATTTTTTCATGTCAAAGAATGCTAAGCACATTTGATACTTTATTTTGACACCGACATCGCCAGTGTATTACCATGCTGACCTTAAGGCTTTGCCTATTGCTAATATGCTTTGGCTCTCTCCCAGGCCGGGGCTGGTGCTAACAGTACAGGCCCTGTCAGAGGATGACCATAAGTTCTGGATGCAGGCCATGGGTGGGAAGGAACCTGTGAGTCAGCTGCCTCTCATGTGTCATCATCTACCACTCACACCCAGTTCATGAAGCCTCACTGTATTTAGTTAAACTGCCATCTTTTTAGTTTAGTATATTCTACATACTTGTGTTTTAATTCATATCACAAGTATATATCTGCAAGTAAATATACTTGATTAGCTTTTCTTAATCTATAAACACGTTTAATTTTTTTCCTTTAACAGGTTGGACACTACCTTGGAAGAACTTATTCTAAAGAAAGAGGGAGTAAGTATACAACTCTACCACACCTTTTTGGTGTATTACAGGATATCATCATTTAAGTTAAACAAGATGCTTCACCACATTTGAAAGAAGGTTGTTTTTTTCCCCTCCCCCTGCAGTTGATGCGCAGCTGGATGAACTGGGTCTGAGTTTTGTGAAGAGCTCCATCAGCGCCATAGAGACGAGAGGTGAGCCTCAGATATGAAAACATATTTAAAATCTTTACAGAGAGAATTTAAAGGTGATTTAAACATAGAAAAATTTTACATGAGAAATGGTGGATAGTTAAAAGGTAACCAGGGTGCAGAGTCTTCATTTGTACACAAGGTGGCAGACATGCTCCAATTTTGCAGCGAAAGGCTGACTGGCAGGGACTGAAGATGATCAATGGCTCTTTGCATTATGGCACTAAAATTCTTATTAATTTGCTTCATTCTTCAAATGCTCATCTGACATCTTTTGAGCCAAAACATCAGTTTGAGTCTTGTACCTCTTAACAAATGCTTATCTATGGAAATTGTTATCTATTATTGAACAGGGTTTGAATTGCATTGACGTTCTTGTAACTGCTGCATAGGTTTTACACACAGGGTTGTCGTGTAATACGTGTAGTATAATCTGTCTTAATTCTTTATGATTTCTCACTATTTCATTGTTTGTTTTTGTTTGCCATTGCTTTTATTTTTTATAGTCGAGCTTGGCTTTTTGTTTTCCCTGTAAAGCATTTTGCAACTTAGACGAGAAAATCGCCATGAATTAATTATTACTATTATTACTTTTCAGGTATTAATGACCAGGGCCTGTATAGAGTTGTCGGGGTAAGCTCCAAGGTCCAGAAGCTCCTCTCATTAATGATTGGTAAGATAAAGTCCCTTCTTTTCTTCTTCCTCTGGAAAATGTATTACCACACAAAGAAGTGTTTTTCGGTTAAAGCTGAATAAAGTTAAAATTTTAATTTATATGCTACTGCACTATCTCTGTGATATTAGGTTTCCCCTTGTTAGTCGAATGTGCTGATGAAATGGATGTGTCTGTTGGGGGCGATATTAAAAAGATAGTGACTGGCAATCAGCCCATGACTCAGCCTATCTCTACCATGTCTCTCTGAAGTGCAACAAGTGCCTGCGTGTGTCTTTGCCTCACGTCCATCCAGTTTTACATCTGCCCGGCAACCCGAAAGGGTCCCTCCCATCCACGCGCTTGCACTTTCTGACGACTAAGCCGGCCTCTCGCTTTGCTCACAGCTGGACTCAGTCTACCATTTGGCTTTCTCCATTTCCTTTATGCCTCGCACTTGTCCTGGAAGCCTTTCACTCAAGTCCTTTTCCTATAGATCTTTTCGTCTGTGCTGTCCATTTCTCCCTGTCTGCTCTCTGGTTTCCTGCCGTCTCCAGCAGACATCAGCTCAATTTCCAATCTGTGTTCAGAATCACAACAAACTCAGGCAGCCACCAGCCTGCCTCAGCTTCCTCTCCTAAACCTTCTAGCTACCCAACCTGCTGACTCATGTAAAAGACACCGATGCAGCACGTTAGAGCAAATTTTAGTTTACTGATCTACCATATAGAATACATGGGAATATTGCTGAGCAGAATGTAACTTATATTTAATCACTGGAATGACTATTATAATGGTGGAGGTTGTACTTCTACTACACAAACAAATGCATTCACAAACATTTCTTGCATACAACCGTTCACGGTGTGTGGGTGAATCAAGCATTAAACCCTGAAGAAAGAGTTTGGATTCCTCCCACTCCTCCTCCTTTTCATCTCTCACCCACCAACGTGGCCAGGGTCCAATCGGAGCGGACAGAGTGATAGAGAATGAGACTACCATCACATTACAGTACAAACAAAGGGAGTGTCAGACAACAATATAACAGGAAGAAGCCACTGACCGATCTGTTGTACAGTATGTGGAAGGGGAATTTGTTGTGTGGTGTGGGTGGGGATATGACTGTAATAGTTGCTGAACTCAAGGTTTTAGTTCTATAGATATAATTGCAGAGTGAGGCAAATTTGAGGAACGCTGTGAGATATATGAGAGCTACTGAACACATTCCTCATTTTCAGGGTTTAAGGCAGAAATGACCGTGTATTAAACACTGGATTTTATGGTCCAAACACAGTGGACCATTTACTCAAGAGAGCAGGTTTATGTTGCTTCTAACCTCTGTGAGATATTGATGGCCTCAAAAGGTTAGGTCACTCAAATTACCCACTGTGTGCTTGCCTTTTTGAGTTGAGGATCCAAACATTCAAGTGTAGAGATTGTCATATGATGATTTTGCTGATTTTGCAGTTTCTGCTTCACCAAACGTTTTTATTTCAGACTCATCTAGTTTATCTTTTGAATTGGTAATCGTTTTACCTCTGACAAAAAAAATCATTAAAGAAAACTTTCCCTTGGTTTGCACTGTTGCCTCACGGCAAGAAGGCTCTGTCTCTGCATGTTCTCCCCGTGCCACCCCGGGTTTTTCTCTGGGTTCCCCCGGCTTCTCTTCACAGTCCAAAGACATGCAGGTTAACTGGCGACCCTAAATCGCCTGTAGGTGTGAATATGAGGGTGAATGTTTGTCTTTGTATATGTCAGCCCTGTGTTAAATTGGCAACCTGTCCGGGGTGTTCCCTGCCTCAGACCTCCGCCAAGGCGGAACAATCCCCCACCTATATGCCGTTTCCTCTAAAACTTGCATTCCCAACCTCCATCTGACCTACACATGTATTTGAAAATCGTATGTACTTGTGATGATATGATCAAGTTAATCACATGTTACAATGGTATAGACCTATCTTTTATCAAATTTTCATACAAATCCATCCAGTATTCCTGTTGGCAAAAAAACTCCCAGACAGACAGACGGACAGATTGTTATTATAATACATTTTTTCTTAATGTCATTGGAGCTGCAGTTCCAATTAAAACCACTATGCTAAAGTCAACACACAATACTGTAACATCCCAGAGGGATTCATTTAGATAACAAAGGTAAAATAACAATGAATTATACCTGTGAAGTAGCGTTTGCTTTGTAGATAATAAGGTTTATTATCAATGCTACGGTAAAAATAAATAATCATACATCGCTGACCAAACCATGTCTGCCTGTTTTTGCTAAAGCAGACTATCGAGTCACACCATCGACTACAAAGGCATTTGCTTCCAGAAGTGAATATTGGACAGGCCAGTTTGTGGACAAGAGCGCCCATAGAAGCACGGTTATCCTGGCTGCAGTGCATAACTGAATTTTAAAAAATAAAATCCCAGTAGGAGACTACCTACCACCCACGAAGCTAAAGTCTGTGTGGTGACCCAGGCCTTGTACATGTGTCTGACTAAAAAAACAAAAAAAAAACTCTTCGCTGGCTGTTGCACCTCTACTTTCTCTATAATTCATCAGAGGTTACTTAAGGTGTGACTAAAGCCCACTGAATTTTCTGCACAACACAGCCCCGGAGTCCCCGTGGAGCCAGTGAAGTAGTGAGGGATTAATTAAACTTGTAATGAGTATAGAACGAGCCGCCGTCTACAGAAGCCGTAACTTCCTTCCCAAATCCACTGGGGCCTGACTCGACCCCACAGCTAGTAACAATGCTTTTATCCTCATACGGCTGATTACAAGTTACATATTTATATTACATATTTAGACTTTCTAGGCTGCACATAAAATCTCACAGTCCTCGGCTGTTCATGTGAATAAAAGAACAGTTGCCTTTGTGTTAATTCCTCAGTCAGAGAATTTTTGTGGAAATGATATGTTGCATTTGTGGGATTCATTCAGATGAGAAGAGCTGCGAGGTGGATCTGTCCACCAGTGAGGACTGGGACGTTAAGACAATCACGAGTACACTGAAGCTTTATCTGAGGTAAGGATCAACACTCACATTGCTGACACATAAACACATTGTCAGCCATTTAAAGCTGCATTAGATGGTTAATCACTTGTCCACTGACAGTTAATTAGTAGCTGATATAAAAAAATATATAGTTTTTAGAAATTTTAAATTTCCCTGCTTCTCAGATTTAAGTATTTGATTCTTTATTTTGTCATATAAGACTGTAAACTGGGTTTAGGACAGTTGGCTGAAAGAATAAGGAGAATCAATACATCACCTGGGACTGTTTGAAAAACTAACTTTTTATTATGTAAAAAATGTAATTTCTTTTTTCATTTTTATAGTCAAAACTATAACATGCTAAAAAAAGAATGTGTTGATTTGTTAATAATGATAATAATTGTTTGTTGGAGCCCAAAAACCATACATTTCTACCAAGTTAGCAGTGATGATGGTAATTAACTAATAACATCCAAAACCTCAGTTGTAATGTTAATTGTCAATCACAGAAAAAAAAATACTTGGTTGATCTTATACATTTTGACTGATATGACCCCTGAGTTTCGTAAATGTTCTGTCCTCGTACTGATGCATGTTCAGAGACACCTGTGCTCGGTGCATAGCTGATCCTCTTGATTCATCTTATAGGTCTCTGTGTTTGCTCTGCAAAATCCACGTATGACCTAAGACACCACCTTGATGAACATGATAGAGCGTCTCTGTTGACTCGAATATGAATCATTTCACCTATTGTCAGCTCTGTTTTTATAAAACAGCCTCAGGATTAATTATGCACTTTGCAAAATTAACTCCCTGCAAGGTCAAGTTGCTTCCATTTCCCTGTTCCACTTCCACCAACGCCTTCCAGGTTGACAGATAGCGCGAGGGCGAAGTTCACAGATTAAAAATGTAGTTTGGCTGCGAGACACTGATGCAGTTTTACTTAAAGGCCAATTAGTTTTCATAAACATGTACAGTTAGCAACATATTGATTAGGTTTGGTTATTTAAATGCAGGCAAAGTTACATCTACTAAAACACAAGTTTTTAATTAATAGTAATAAAAAGTAATTTAATTCTCCTTAACAAACACAGTAAAAATATTCATTAAAAAAAAGGATCAGTAAATGTGTGCAGTTATATTTGTAAGTCGGTCTCATTATTCTGTATTCCCTTGAACTGTTCTTGTTGAATTATTAACTAATATGTGTGATTGACTGTTGTAACAAAACAAAAAAAATCTCTTTTGCTTTCACTACCATCAGAAGTGTTTTCTGATGTCGTTGTTCAAGTGGTCACTGCTGCGTAGGAGCTGCACTATTATCATTATCATTTTCTAATCAAGATAAAAATGACAAGTCCTTCTCAGTCAGTAATTTGACACTTTGACCCCATTCCAGGAAGCAGTTTGATGCAATGTGTTGACAGCTGTGGGGCTCTGCTGCACACAGGATTTTCTATTTCAGCAGGGAGCTCTACGGTTTTTCATTCAGGCAATACACACCGCAACATTGACTAATTTTAAACACAATTCAATCTAACGGGGCATATCGATGTTGTTATGCAATATTAAAGCCTGTTTAGTGTTGCGCCGACTTGTCTCTTGCTTTCCGTCTGGCCTGTTGGAATAAAGAAGGGTCAGTCTCCTCAGTTTCCTCTGAGGCTAAGTACTTTTTGGCCACTGGCCAGCTGCAGTGTGAAAGTACCTTGAGATGAACTTGGTTATCTCAATGCGTGCACCATCTAATTCCATCCCCTGGCCTGGCCACATTAATCATTGCTGTGTGTGGACCCTATAAAACAGTGTGCCGGCTATTTCTGTCCCCCCCTCGCTCACTTCAACTCTCCTTCTCCTTCTCCAACACCCCCCCCTTCTCTCTGTCTCTCACGATCTGTCTGAAGGAGCCTTCCTGAGCCATTGATGACCTATGGACTTTACAAAGAATTCATCAGCCTTGCCAGTAAGTTTGACCACCTTTTATACCATCTGAGTGGAGAACTTAAGCAAAAAACAGTGTATACATCCAAATGTATCAGCCAAATGTGAACATTTCATCAGTTTTAGTTTCTGGAAATCCATGGTTTGTTCTTCCTCAGTGAGTTGCTGAACACATGCAAACGTGAGAAACAGTTAAAACACCTTTAACTTACTTTTCTTAAACTTTTTCTTAAACTTTTTTACTAATCTTTTAATTATTTTGTGGAATAGCAGTGGAACCGCCTTAAGTAACGCGTCCACAGTCTGAAAGCTATTGTGCGGTACTCTGTTTCTGGGAGGATGTATCCTCAGCTGTCGCGATTCTCTGACTTTTGATTTGGCCTCGGAAACGCGTTACTTTTTGCACGAAATATTTGTGTGGTTGATTTCCAGTTTACCAAAAAGCCTTTCAGTTGATTTTGGCTCAGACGTACTTTTTTGAAACCCCCATTTTATATAACGGTTTCTGACACTTATTCATCAAACATTCAAGAATACCATGTGAGCTTACTGCTCATGTCTTTATGATTTCTACTTGCGTCTAAGTGCTACAAAAAATATGCGGCCAAATAAGCAATTAAAAGTAAAGGCCTAAGAGATTTAAAATGCCAAATATGCTGCAATTTGCCTGCCCTCAAATGGTCCAGTTAGCAAAAGGAGCAAAATATATTTTTTAACATAACATAATTTCTGTATGAAATGTTTTCAAGGCGAGCCAAACTTGAATCTTCTTACAACAAGTGCTATAATTGGATCAGGTTGACATTTTTATCAGCTGCTTGCAATGCCCTCATAACAAGGGGGGAAAAAGTGGATTAGCTGTGAGTATTTTTTGATGGGTGACAGAATCCTTAAGAAGCTTTTTTCCATGTTTAAATCCTTGTCATTCCCTTAGTAATGATATGATTTTGCGTGTCTGTGTGGATGTGTTTTTGTGGGGGCGGCCAGATGCCCATGTGAGAGGAAATGTTTAAGAGATGATCTTGGCGGGGGGGGGTGCACACAACCCCTTTATATGGTAGCGACTGTAACGTTAAGCTATCTCCGCTGCCAGCGCCGTGGTCCCTGCTGCCAAATAGTGGGATATCGCCATCACACCTTTTCACTTGTTTCAACTGTGATCTATCATCCTCTAATTTAACACCTTATGCATGAGGGTGATAGCTTCAGATCATTGTGTCCACTGACGCTAGATTTTGATGTCTCAAAATAGTTTTTAGGGCTTTTGAAGTAACAGAAGGTAAAATTATTCCTCTAAGTGTCTAATTTGGTGATTCTATATCATAAACTCTTGATTGTGCACTGCTCCCAACAACAGTGAATGTAGTGTATCATCATAGGTTTACTGCATTCGGTTCCAGCTCCGTTGCCGTCTTCGCCACTTGAGGAGCACTGAGAAATCTTTGAAGGCTAATGCGAGTTTGCTTCTGCATTTGAACAGAGGGTGGTAGTCCGGAGTCTCGCATCCAAGCTGTCCACTGCCTGGTCCACAAACTGCCGGAGAGGAATCGTGAAGTCCTCGGGCTTCTCATGAAGCATCTGGCCAAGTGAGTGTTCATAGTTCCTTGGTCATAGTTCACCCAATCTCCACCCCCTCTCTTCCGCTCAGTTCTCTCTTTCTACTCTTCCTGTGTGTCTCCTCTTTCTCACTGCACATGCTTTTCCTATCTCTCTCTCTCTCTCTCCCTCACTCCCACTCTCTTCACTCCCCCTTCCCTGCTGTCACTCCATCTCCTCTCAAGTCTATTCAGTGACTGCTGGGTAAGAAAATTGTTGCCGCTAGCATTGCAACATTTTCTTTTGCCTTTTCTTAGGTCATTTTGGCATATATTTAAATTTGTTGAAGGATTGTGGAGCCTGCCGTACCTGTCCAGCATACGGTTCCGCAGCCCACCCGTGGAGTGAAATGAAATGGACCACTCCAATTAAGCCCTCTCTTGAGATTTCTCTACATAGACCGACCACTATTGTGCATCACTTCTTTTGTGAGATTAGATGGAAGAAAAGATTTAAATATTGTTAGCTAACATTACAAGGCTTTACCTCAGCAAGCTTTTTATAAACTAAATATGAGCAAATTGAAGATAAGTAAATAATCCCTCTTCCCCGAGGCAGTGAAAGTCTGGTGGATCTTATTTCATAGAAACCCACAGCAGAATCAGGCTCTGGTAAAAAGGCAGCGCTATTGAAATTGAATTTGGATTATCCAGCGTGAAATTCTCCAGACTGGAGAGACTTGAATATTTTTTTCTGAAGCTGGCGTGTGTGCATGTCCTGCAGGGGAAGGAAGCAAAGCCAGAATTTCACACTCCTATCTGAAATGGTTTGAGAGATGTTATAAATGTGAGTTGTCACCAATGTTTTTTGTCTTCAAAGGCCTCCTTTGAAGCTATTTAAGCTGTCTCTCTGCAGATGCACCGCATATGTCATATTTCGAGTGTGAAATCTCTTCACCTGTCCGTAAAACTTTTTCTTCAAATAAAGGTTTTTTTCTACACCTTTTTTGACCTCTTAAAATAAACTTCAATAAAATGAAGGTGTTCACAATTTTGAAATGGATGTAGAAGACATTAAAACTTAAACTAAGGAGGGCATCAGTGCTTTATTCAGAGTCATTTTGAATTCTTCCATTTTGTGGAAATCTTAAGGGTTGAGCTATCTCACTTGCAACAAAGTCACCTCTGCTAAACTCCTGCATTTATATTGTGCAATTTTTAATTTACCCATTCATACACGCCGATCGCAGCCAGTGAGCTAACGTGCTTCTTGTAGCTTCTTGGCTGTCTTTCCCAAGGACTGTGGACATAACTACGTAATTATGTAACTATCTAATGACCAAACACACAATGAGCTGTGTCAAGATCTGGGTGGCTTAACAATTCTATGGAAAATATTGAAGGTAAAAGTCTGTTATTAGTTGAGTGTGTTTTTCAGGCAGTGGCCATGTCAAAGCTGACATTTGCCGCTCTGTTTTTCCTCATTTTTTTGTTACTTATATAACTGAGCAATACATTCCTGTTTTTAAGTGCATATCAGTGGAGTTGCATCAGGAAGTTGAAGTAAAATGTGTATTTTGGTATCTTCCTCAGTGTGGCGGCCCACAGCAAACAGAATCTGATGACCGTGGCCAACCTGGGCGTGGTGTTTGGCCCCACATTAATGAGGCCACAAGAGGAGACTATGGCCGCCATCATGGATCTCAAGTTCCAGAACATTGTGGTGGAAATCCTCATCGAACAGCAGGAAAAGGTAACACAGTGGAGTCAATCAGCACGATGTCCATAGGAACAGAGAAAAAGGTTTTCTAATGTATTGTATTCTATTTTCCCCAAAGTGTCTGTTCTTTTATTTGGTCAAATTTAAGTTGCTCTTGCCCAAAAATGTTTTCTCTTGCCATCAACAGCTATTACCTAAATGTTAGGCACACTAGGCAACAGAAGGGAAAGTGGTATCACCAAGTGAAATCTGAATCGGGTGACATGACAACAGGGAGCTGCACGCAGCACCTTTGTGTTTCCCCAACCTGGGTAGCCTGGGTATGTAATTACTTAATGCTGAAGGATAATAAAGGCGCAAGCGAAGCATATGATCTAATATTTGTAAGTCCTGCTTTCTTGGCAAAGAGGGCTTTCCCACTATTGTTTGGAATTATTTGTATTTTTTTTTTTCTTCCTTAAGATTCAATTAGGCAGTTTCTGTTGGCAGAGGATTGCCACCACTGTGCTGTACCTGACACCAGCATTAAATGTAGGCAGAGCAAGAGTCTTAATTAAGGTGGATGGAAGACAATTTAGACTTTTCATTTAAATCTTTGCTATTCAAAAAGTTAGCTTCTTTGAACAAATGTTGTAGCAATGAAAATGTGACATGTGGAATAGTGGGTACTTTGTGGTATGTTTGGACATTAACATATTATATTTATTGCATGCTCTGCCAAAAAATAATGAGCAGAAATAAAGTACTCTGATAATGAAAGGTACTAGCCCTCACCCATTTATAAGGATTCAGACAGCAGTTACATTTTTTTTTCCATCTGGCCAATAGGGGGCGCCCAAGGTGCTCATACCATCTTTAAAACACATGGAATTCTCTTCATTTTCGGCAGGTTGATTATTCTGTAGAATATGATATATATTTTATCATGTTTGGGAAGTCCTTTGCCTGCCTAAATATATTCATTTTTGGTTATGAGTTGTTTCATAACCTGTTGTTCGTGGGATCATGTAATCTCCCCAGAATGTCATTAGTCGGTATCAATCCTCAAAGGGGATAATTCTCCGTGTCAAAAGCGAAAAAAGGTTTGAGATTAGTTTTCTAATCTATTTGGCGCGGCACTGCACTCTGCATAGAATCAGATGAAACCAGGAGCTTTTAGTGATTTTTTTTTCTCCCCTCCAGCTTCATTAATGGAAGATGATGGGTGTGGTGAATAATATCGCCACCACCCAAGCTCACAAATCTAAAATGGGGGTGTGAGAGAATACAGAGGTAGAGTGAAAACCTACAGGGTATACAAATGTGCTAAAACAACACCAGCAGCACGGTGTATACTCGGAGAGTCTAGCCTCGGAGAGGTATCCAACACCGTCCAGGTGATAAAGGATGTAGTGTTAGAATGCAGCAAGAGCATTTTTTGAAAGTACAGCGTGTTAGAGGGGAAAAGTTGAGCAGACAGACAGACAGACAGGCAGACAGGCATTAACTTTCCTCACAGCTGAGTCCCACTCCAGACTGTTGATACCCCTAGATACCAACAGTAGACTCTGTTTTACATTCACCTCCATCTGCGCAGAGAGGCAAGAGAGAGGGAGGGAGGGAGGGAGGGAGGAGAAGGAGGAGCAGAAACTCTCAGCCATATCAGATTTCTCACTTTTTCTATCTCCCTTTCTCCTACAAACTTTCTCTCTCATGCCCCCTCCTCCCCCTGCGTCTCCTGTTCACACTCTGTCTCACTTACTCTGCCACTATCGCCCTCTCTCTCTCTCCCTCTCTCTCCCTCCTCCCTCTCTCTCCCTCCTCCCTGCACTCCTTCCCTGTGATCCTTTCCGAGTCTCTGCTGAGACTTCCTCTCCTCTGCAGCCCTATTCTCTTTTAACTCCACATCTGAAGTTTATATGTAAACACGGCGCAGTGTAAACAGGCTGCGCCAGTTGGCCGGCCCCCCTCCTGCCCAAACTCTGTTTATTTTACCCTGCGCTCGTTCAGAGAGTGGGTCATTTTCTAAGGAGAAGTGTCACCGTAAGTTAGACCCAGATTCCCTGGATGGGATGTGCGTTACATGTGGAGCTGCTCCTGTTTATTTTGGCACAAACAAAATCTTCTCACATGCAGTTTTTAGTGTCCAATGAATGAACTGCTCAGCTTTTCCTTCGGAGCACATGCTGTGGCTGCAAATGGCCCTTTCCCATTCATCTACCGCTACATAAAGCCTGCGAGTTTCAAAACCCCGTTCGCTGGCGAGGTCAGTCGAGGACACGCTGCTCCAAACTCTCCGAGTCATGTGCTGCATTTATCCTTGGTTGAGACTCACTCACTCGCCTTGTATGCAGATCTTCGCAGATGCTCCCGAGTCATGCCCTGTTTCACCTGCTGCCCCTGCATTCTCCGCTCCCACACGGCAGTCCAAGAAACTGGGTCGACAGAATCGACCGCTGGCTGTCTACAATCCACAAGCCCTCGACATTCAGAATGGTAAGAAACGTACACGTGCGCGCCTGTATGTTTTCACACCTCAGAGTAGATTAAAGGAGAAGACTGTACGGCGTAGGATCATAAAGAATCAAAATGTGCATATGAACCTTAGCAACAACATTTTTGAGCTGTAGAAATTAGACTGACCCTCCTTTTTAGATGAACAGTACTTCACAGTATTTCACTCTACTAACTATTAATTCACTGACAGAGCCGATCAGGTAGCAGGTATTTTTAACAGATGTAGGTAGGGAGATATCTACTGTAACTACAGGGAGATATCAAACTTTAGGGAGCCAAATAGCTAGCTCACTACAGTAGCTAGTCTTGAACAAGGCTAAACATATATACACTTACCTCCTTCCAACATCAAAACAAAACTGTATTAAATTGTGATATATTAAACCCAACTGCTCATTTTTAATTTTCTGTGACTCGTTATCCTTTGTGATGCTACCAATGGGGGGCGCCAATGTCTGAGATTTTCAAATCTCACACAGTGGTATAAAATATGTTGACGGTACAAAATTAGGGTCACTCCGAGGTATGAATTGCTAGATTTAAATTTTTGACATCACAAATGTATCTGTCTGTATCAATAATTAAATACAAAATCCTATAATCCAGAATCTCTCTATCTTTCCTCCAATTTCCTTGATGACCGCTCATCCAATTGACTTTAAACTTGGCGTGTTTTTTGAGAACCTGTCGAAGTGGAGTACTGGATGTGAACAAATTACAACTCATATATAACCTCCCCCCCTTTTTTGAACAACACTTGCTGTCACCTCGATGATGGGGTGACATGACAGCGGTATCACATAATGTTTCTCTGTTTAAACAGAACCCATTACCCTCTATCAGACAACATTTTTTTCTAACAAAGCCACACCGAGACGAGAGGCACATTTTGAACTCGGCAAAAACGTAGCTACTTTGATGTAAAATGCTGCTTTGATGACTTTGTGTGCCCGCGTTTGTTTCTCTTTAAATACTATTAAAATTCATGGAAGTCCCGCACATCAGAGACGTCGATCACCTGACCTTTTGACCCAAACAAATCTGGCTCCAGCAAGTTGCGATCGGGAGCCAGTCAAATCCCTTCCCCTCCACGGTACCAAAGGAGTCTAAATCTGCTTACCAGATTGCCTCTCTTGCACCAGCTTTTACGGTGGAGTATTTTAATATCAGGGATGAAAGGCGTAATCCTTTTTTAACCTTTGTGTCTTTTATATGGGTGCCCTGTAATGGATTTAAAGTAAGTTGTCTCTGCCTTCACGGGGTAAAAGCAAATGTGAGGATGGTTGCAGTGGGAAAGAGAGAAGAGTATTTATGTATGCATGTGACTCTTCTTGTGAGAAGTGTGTGACGCTACATGTGTCTAATAACCCTGCAGACATGACACAGTTTGTAACAGTAAGCCGTGCGTAGGAAAGTGCATTAATCAGAGTGTTTGTGTCAGCAACAGGTACAGTGTAGGAGTACAGTACTGGCAAAATTATATCTTTTAGGAGATGATAACAGATCAGTTGTTTATTGGTTGTACTGATTTATTCCCCTGCATTTTTTTTTCTCCCCCCCACTGCTTGGGGGCAGCAGAAGCAAGTTGTGAACACAATATTGACTTAACATCACCTTTATGCTAATAAAGTTACTTATTTAGACATTCAGTGGCTACATGTATAAATTTGGACTTGTGCTTCTGGTCACCAGGTGAATTTAAGTCCAATATACACCATCTCTAGCTCCGTTTTTGGTCTTTACCAAGTGGCAATCCACCGTGACGTCAACCATTGGTTTTTGAACTGCTGTTTCCAAGCCTCGAGTTTCGCATTTTGACCAGTGCCATGTCGTAGGTAGGATCGGGGGTGGGTCTGACTGAGAGCCGATCGGACTGACCAGCTGTCCATCACACTGTAACCACGATACGGTGCTTTATCGTCTATTGTACTCAAAATTAGACCACTGTTTAAAAAATGAACATTATACTGTATTGAAAAAGACTTGAAACTAGAGATAGATAAACTTCTCAGGATAATGTTTACTGACGTTATTAATCAAGTGAGAAGAAGAGTCATTTTCTCATAGACTTCTATAAAAACAACCAGTGGAGTCGCCCTCTGCTGGTGATTCCGGAGAATACAGGCTTCAGGAACTTCCACAATGGCTTCATTTTCCGGAACCGTTGACTACGTCCATTTTTATCTACAGTCTATGGTCTTTACAAACTCATCCTGTCAGTTTTTTTTGAGAATCTTTGCGTAAAACTATCGTCTGCTGCATCTGAAAAGGACACTAGGAACATAATTTCATAAAAGTAAAGCACTTAAAGCCAGTGGTGCTATGGTTTTACATTCTGTGGTAATCAGGCTTAAAGGTTAGCACCGATTTAATTCAGTCTTAATTAACTATGGACTTCTGGTTTCAGTGCTTCGATGTGTGTTTTCTGGGGGACAAGAGAAAAGAAATGGCCTAAACAAAATGCTTATTTAACAGTAACCGTTCCTTGCTCGCCTCTCCTCCCATCTCCTAAAAGCAGATCTGTATTTGACGGTTGAATTGAAATAAAAGCCCCTGTGTTTCTTAGGTTCCTGTCTATGAGTGCATTATTATGAACAATAAAAACTTGGTTGTGAATCTCACCTGTTTTGACAGCAGTTAGATTTATAAAGTCCCCTGTAGCGGCTGCATTGCCTTATACTGTATACTGATAAATTATTTGGCTGTTTTTTTCAAGCAAGGTGGAAGAATAACATAGTTTGTTCGTTTTTTTTTTTGGTTTTCTCATCAAGTGCCAGTAGTGGGAAATAGTTCCAGCCTTGCTACAGATGAGACTTCAATGGGAAGCAATGAGTCCGTATCTTCCCAGTCGTCGTCAGCTTCGGCCTCGGAGACACAGACAGAGAGGAGTGACCACGCCCCGGTTAAATCCGGCATCAGCTCAGGCAGCAACTCCAGGTGAGTGCTTCGCTACGATACTCAAAATGAAGGTACCGGACCGGTTGTGCAGTGAGATCCACGGCAGCACACTCCAAAGAAGAGCCTGTTAATGGTGTCTCCATGCATGTAGGAGTCTACATGCATACAGCAGCTCTCCGTCCTTTGCAGTCTCGCGCACGCGATATTTCTGGAATTTCAGCAATCAATTTACTTAAAAATCCGGTTCAAAAGTTATCTTGCCGATTCGATTTTGGTTGTCAAAGGTCACCGGGAATGCCCAGAAGGATTTTCATTATATCTGGCACAATCATTTTGCCAAGACTCAAGGATGACATTATCAGAATTTGGCGGTCAAAGGTCAAAGTCACTGCGTGACCTCACAAAAGACGATCTTTGCCTCCTGAATGCAATATCTCCGCAATGCCTCGAGGAAATTTGTTCAAAGTTGGTACAAACTTTAACTTGGACACAAGGATTATCCGATTAGAATTTGACGGTCAAGGGTCAATGGTGAAGGTTACTATGACCTCAAAAAACACATTTGTAGCCATAACTCAATATTTCAACAGTGTTGTCTTCACTACATATATTTTATGAGTCCGGATAGACACGGATGTAGACGTCAACTTGACTGGTTGGTGGAGGCGTACACCCATGAGCCGCTTACTGTAGATTTTTCCTCCCGTATAGCATCACAGGAAGAAGTTTCACTCTTCTGCATTCTGTGTTTGCAGCTCAGTTCTGAGTTTTCGAGGAGAAACCAAATCCTTAACGAACAAGAATTGTCTTTTCCACACATAGTTGTTGGAAACAAAGAAAAATCTCAATTCTTACTTATAGTGTTAAATAATGTTAATATAGTGAAATTCATTTTGATTGTTAGTCCCCGTGCTATTATTCAAATGTGAACTACTGTTTTTTTTTTTAACTCTTTCTCTGTCGTAAAAGATGCAGAATGATTTGGGTTTGATGCTTCGCTGTGCCTCTCTCTGGCTTCTCCTCTCTGTCCTCACTTTGTCTACTAAGTCCTTGGTCCTCTTTTTGTTGTTTCCAAACCCATGACTGGTCTTGAATGCTGATGTGAGAGATGAATTATTGTGTTATGCTGCAGATGTTAGACTCTGCTATGTCATGTCTGCTCATTCACCTTGAGATAGACTTTTTTTTTTTTTCTCATTCACCGTCCTCGTCGCTTTCTCTAACAGCTGAAAGGAGCAGTAAAATGAAAGCAAATCTGCCTCGCGACTTGACAGAGGACAATGTGCTTCTCTCACGCTGACCTCTGTGGGTGCGCGCTCTCCTGTGTGTGTAGGCTTGTTCGCGTCGAGCTTCTTTTTTTTTTCTAAGTTGCAGGATTAGACAGACGTGGCTCTATGTTACTTACGTAACCAACTCTTTCTCTGTCTCCCCCCCCCCCCCCCCCCCCCTGTTTTCCCACATACGTGACATCATGTCGGAGGACGGAAGGAGTAACCAGGAGGAGGTCGTAAATCGCAGCTCTTATTTGTTCGGGAGACAGGTGGCCGTGCGTTGGCCGTGTAAATCGTATTGACGTCGGGGAGATATTCATCTTGTTTACCCTTATAGCTGCGGCCCCTGTCCCTTTATGAAGACTTGCGCCATATGTCACAGGGTGTCGCCCTGGCTTTGTTCACACATAAATCTTAGCATGTGAGATGGTGGAGACCTGTTAGCACAGCACCTCTCTGGCCCAGGACCCAGAGAGTCGGGTTCAGTCCCGGCCAAACAAGGGCAGTGGGCGTGGCATTCTTGCGAGATTATTATTTCCAGCCACTTTCAGAAATGTGTTATCTGCACTCTGTGTGTGCTCAAAAGTGCACCTGGGAAACGGCATTTTTTAGTCTGTTTGTGCAGGATAGCTGCGGCGGAATCTGCCTGGTCATACACAAATGTGTCCTGAGTCACCATATCATGCAACAACTCTTGTGGACTGTGGCATGATTTATCATCTGCCTCATCCATGATGTCTTGCCTCATTACTCCTTCCCTCCGTAAATTCAAGTCGCAGCTTCTCCCAGTGGCACTGTTGCCTCCTGTGAGGTTCTTTTTTTCTTTTCTCTTTTTTTGTGCCTGTTTTCCTTCGTCTCCCTTGTCCTAACTCCAGCCCCTCAATGTCTCTCCCTGGCAGACAGCTGTGGATCATAAAATGGTGGATCAGAGCTTATTTCCTGCCCACCCAAAACTGGCGGTGGCTGGGCGGGCAGCTTGGCTGGAGGTTTGATCCCACCTTCTACTAGAAACGCTACTAAATCCCACCGCTGCCCTCCTTCCTTTTAGTAGGAAGACAGTTGATAGTCCTGCTCATCCTTGCGTTTGCTCCACGCCAGGATCAACGATGCCTGGATGCTGCAGGGCGAAATTCCTGCAATAATGAGAAACAGCAGTCCGCTTCTGTTGATAAGTTTCTCCCTGCTACTAACTTGGCAGTGTGTGATGATTTGTGATAATCCTCGTGGTTAAAATTATGAACCAAAAGACCTCAAGTTGTACTTCACTTTGTAATTTAATGATCACAGTTTTGCTTGATATTTATTCATATTTTCTCGTGCTTTGTGATATCATTTCTCCTGTGTATTATAAATAGGTTCATGCCATATTCCTCAATGCTTCAAATAATTGTATTATAATAGTAATATTCTTAAGAACTTATATTACCAACATCTGGATTGGGATCTTAATTCAGGCCAACACAATGCATTTTCACATGAGTCCCCATTTACTGTATTTAATCATATTTACAGAAGGAGCTTAGCCGGGCTGACGATGGGTGAAAACAGCGGATGAGCAATTTCAAAGCTTGATGCTATTTTTGTTGGAGAGAAATGGCAAACGATTTCCCTCGGTTTGGCTTAGCTGTAATTGTGAGAGCAATTCTGGGATGAATCCATTTACCTCTGGTACATTTAGCAAGTTTCTAGGGCAGCCATGTGACATTCACCGATTTCCTCTCTTCTTTTTTTCTATAATTACTTAGATCTGTTTGTTTTAGAAATCTCAAATGATCTGTGTAATCCTCTTCCAACTGAAAGCAGTTAGATGGCGGTGTTGATAACTTTTCTTAAGTGTGTGTGTGTGCGTGCGTGCACATTTCCTGTTTTATCATCTTATTTAGGGGATTTGTGTGTAAGTGGGTTCCTCTGCAGGTGGGTGAAGTGTTGGTGCTCCTCTGCTCCCCCCTTCTCTTGGCCGAGACCCAGGCAGACAGTGTTTGTGCCTGGGCCCAGGTTAATGAGTGGATTTGCTGCACTGCAGCGCACTGTCCCCCCATGCTGATGTGGAGCAGCTGAGCACCACAGTGGCCCCACACTGCTGCAGAGCTATAAATCACCCACAGTCAGGCCAGGCCCGAACGGAACAGCCACCGCTGGGGATGGACAAGCACTCGGAGAGGGAGGCAGGAGGAAGAGGCCGAGGGAAGAACCAATGCAGAGAGGTGGAATTAACGCATGAGCCCGGTCCTATGTGCTCACCTCCACCTTTGTCCACATAAGAACCCCCTACCATGTTTTCCCCTTAAGACAAGTCTCTCTCTCTCTCTCTCTCTCTCTCTCTCTCTCCTCCACCAGTGTTAACGGAACCACTACTCACATCATCCCCTCAACCTCCAGCCCCTCCCCAGCTGCTCCCTCTAATTGCCTTTATTAACGTCTCTATGGGAGCAGCAGCTCGGAGCAATTTGCTCATTATGTGCTGTATTAGCACTGGCCTTGGGGCAGGCATGGAACACAGAGGGAAGCCTGGCTTAGACTGTGGTTCTCCTCTGCTCCACTCTGCCTTCACCAGGACCCCTACCTCCATGCTGTAGGTCGGCCGTAGACTTGTTGGCCCTGACAACAGCGAGTGTAAAGCACAGTCATGGCTGTTAAACGGATACATTTTGTGGTTAAGTCTTATTGAGCAGTCATATACATTACTAAGTAAGCACTGAATCTACATTTATGGATGACAGATTCAATGATAAATCAACATAAAGTGGGCCAGTGAAAGCCTACAGAACAACTATAATGGTCCTTGGCGTAGATTCTACATATTTGCTGGAACATGAAAACCTTTTTTTTTTCCCCCTAAACAATATTCCCTCTGTGTTGGACTTTTGTTGATGACGGTACAGAGCAATGGTACAAAATCTCCCATAGGTGTTCAGTTGTATTTAGATCTGTATCCAGATAATACCATATAATTCACATAATTTTCATACTCATCAAACCATTTAGTAACCCATGGACACTGGTTTATTGTTGTTGATGGTAATAATGAGGAAAATCTGTTCTCTTGTCCGTTGAGGTGGTTTTTAATGTTTTAAATTTCCAATGACCTTCTTCTGCAATTCAAAGTATCAAGTACGGTGTTTATTCACTTGATGTCACCCTTAGTGGTTGCATGTAGTTTTAAATTTAACTTTTGTCTGTTCTCTGAACAGAAAAGCAAACAGGCTCCCATTGTATGAATATTTTTTATTAATTCAAACATCCTAATAAATGGGTTTCTTTTTTTCTTTCCTTTTTGGAAAACCACTCTTCTGATCTAAGTTTTTTTTCGTGGTTCTCCAGAAAGGACAAATGTTAAACAACGTCAACGTAACAGACGCCATCATCGACTATGACACCAGCGCGTCCTGGGATGGCCGCTGCCCGGTCCGAGCGGGAATTTCCCCAGAAAAACGATCTGCAGTTCAAACTCAGATAAGCAAGAAGGGCAAGGGGGATGAGTTCCTTTGCGTCAGTCGAAACATCAAACCTTCAGAGAAATATATCAAAGCTGCTCTTTTAAGTTTACCTTTCAGCTTAATGTGGGCAATGATTGAGAGTCTCTTCTCTTGAAGAGGCTTTTTGGCAGATGGGGGTAGAAGGGATGATTTAATTTATGAAAACCTGTTTCTCCTTGAATTCCCACGTGTGCAGGCTGTAGACATACACCGATAAAAAGGACTACGCTGTGTCGTAGGATGAAAAAAAAAAAAAAGATGGACAGTTTGTTCATCCTTTTCAAGGTGACTCAAATGTGGCCTGTGATGTAATAGTCTTATTTCACTTTAATATTTCATTAAAATTTATTGCCTAAACTAGACCCCACTGTAACATTTACTCTGACTTCCCACTCTCGTGAAACACCAGACTGGTGGAGACATTTCTCTCACCTCGTCTCCATAACAACAGGTTGCCGTGTTAAGCTCACCTGTTGCTCTGCTTCCACCATTTAGTGGAGCTGCTACAAGTACTGAATGAATGAGAACAGTTTCTGTGAACGGAGACACAGCCTGACCTGTCATTTTCTTTCTCTACTTGACAAATTTTCCATCTAAGAATACCGTCGCAGTCGGGGAAACGCACCTTAACATTAACACTTTCACCGGGGGAAATATTCTGATGTTCCAAAGCGTACTGCGTTTGTACTCGGGTCTTCAGGGCAAATATATGTCACGTGTGAGGGAAATAGAAAGCACCAAAGAATGTGTGGTGACTGTTTGGTTTGTGTGTGTGTGTGTTTTTTTTGTTCCATCTTCAGAGCCGCAGCAGCTTTGTGGTCCACTCCTGGAGCACCGGGAGAGAGTCAGCCTTCCGCCACCATAACTGACTCCGATAAAGAAAATCCAGAGGAGAGGTAAGACGGCGTTCCCTCTCTTTGTTTTCAATCACTGCTACTTTTTTCCTGTATTCGCTTTTATTCACTCTCATGGGTTAAATGTCACACTCTGACACTGTTTTCACTCTCTCCGTTGTCATTCACTCGCTCCGTGAGTGACATCTTGTCTTTTGAATGTTCACAAACTGTCCCACGTGTCTACTGTATATTCTACCTGCGGGCCTGCACATCAGTGATTTCCCCCCCCAATTGCTAATACTGTATATTCACCCATTGTATAATTTAGTTTCCCTCTGAGGGGTTTGAATGCGACACAACTCTGGGCTCTAGCAGGAGCAGCAACTCTTTCTGTCAAAACACCAGATGCACACACACGAGCGTGTGGGGGAACTTGATGTAATTGTGCAGACGATCTGTCCATTACACTGAGCCATTGCTCCGCTTCCTTCAGACTAAATGATGAATTCATTCCTATTGCTTCTCAGATGTTGCGGACGTAATTGCAAACAGCCTGGTCGTTCTGTGGGTAAACTATTAATGGTATTTTCATATGAATACAAATCCTCATTTTTCAGAACGCGGTTCCACAAGAGTGCATTCTTCCAAAAATTCTGAATTCAAGAACTCGGCGGAACATTGTCGTATTGACAACTCTGTGACCACAAACTTTTTTTTCTTCTCTCTTTCCCCAAAGTTTGTATGTCTTCTTTCTCCTCTCATCCTACATTGTTGCTGCTCTGCAGAAAGAATATGAAATATTTATCAGGGCATCATGTGTTGAAGGCACATTTCTACATGGTAATGTTGCTGGCGTCGGAGATAACCGTTTGCAATGGTGGGCAAAACAACCCTTTTCTGTGAGAAACAGTTTTTAGGTTTTCTGGAATGGAGTGGCATGAATGCGGCTTCTTTTTTTTTTTTACGAACCTTTGCAGAGCGGTGAACGTGGCTCCTTTGACGACTCCACTCTTTTTACATCAAACTGATTTAAAAAGCCGCTTCTGAGCTCACAAATGTGAATTCACAAGCTTGAAGCACAGCGCAGGGAGATTTCTATTCTGCCTTCTTCCTACTTCAGAATCCCCCCCCCCCCCCCCCCCCCCCCCCCTCCAATTTTTTATTATTATCTCACGATAGATGGTTGTCTCCTATGCAAACCAGATGTGTCCCTTCCCTTTATTTTGCGCCGTACGAAAACTTGCTACGAACAGCGCTGCGTCTAATTGTGGTTGAGCGCGCACGCAGGCGCGTGTGGGTGTTTTGACTCGCTCACAAGTCTGTCTAGACTGGAGTTCGGGCAAGACGAGTGTGTGTGTGTGTGTGTGTGTGTGTGTGTGTGTGTGTGTGTGTGTGTAGCTGCCCGGCTCATCTCTCAGTACTCCTGCTTATATTCCCAGCCTGGCCCATTTCTGCTGTTTCAGGCTAGCGAGTGAATGAACAAGCAGGCCCTGGGCCCAGATTGAACTGTGCAGTAATCCTCCTCAAAGCTCCGCCAGCTCACTGATTGCCTTCATTTTTCAGTGTCACCAGCAGGAAAGCCAAGGCTGTGTACCCATGTGAGGCCGAGCACGACTCTGAGCTCTCCTTCCAGGTCGGCGCAATATTCAACTCCGGTAAGTGTTATCGCCTACACCAGTCGCTCACTGAGAACCAGCCTCGGCACATTGGATTTGGAGGAAAACCAAACACCCAATCTGATCTTCAATCGAACAGAGAGATGAGACGAGGAGAGGGAGGACGGGTTGGGGAGGCGGGAGACACAGATTTGCTCTTCCATGTGTCTCGGAAGAGGCTTGACTGAGCTTTAATCGCTCTCAGAGGGAATGAGCATTTTGTAGTTCCCTTTTTTTTTTGTTAAAATCCTATTTTGTCAGAGACACAGACACTACAGATATGCTGCAGTCTTTACAGGGGGACATGTGGAGACATCTTTGATAACATCCTGCAGCGCACTGCAGTTTATTGGTTGTAATGGTCGAGCATCACTGAGTAATTATCCAACTTGTTTTTCCTCCAACAGTAAGATCATTGCATTCTGCCTCCCATCAGAGATTATTACAATTTAAAGTTCTGATCTAAACATAAAAATTCTGAAAGCTGCCGTCAATTAGCATAAATTAAATTAGATGACTGAAACATTCCCTTAATCATATCTCTTTATTTATATAACAAGGACAGTGCACATTCCTCTATAGTCCCTGGATCCACATTACAGTCATCCCCCCAAAACATTTTTAAAGATTGAAATTACAAAGTAATTGAGATAATTTATAAGCAAGCAGAGCAATAAGGGAGAGGGAAGGAAAATATTAAAGTTAATAAGAACAACAGTATATCTACATTGAATCCATCACAGCTTCAGTGTTGGATAAAAGAGTTCACGTCAGGATAAATGTTTCACTACTAAAGATGAATTTAATAGAAGGTTGATTTCCAACTCATGGAGGTGAACTCATTATCTGATATAATATACACAAAATAAATTGAATATCACATTTTCATAAACAAAATGAAAAATGATGTGCTGAAGCTCATTTTCTTATCCTGGAATTTAATTTGGAGCTGAACTGTTTTCTTTAGTGGAAGTATTATTCCACGGTACATCTCCACCTCTGTTTTGTATAGTTTTGCTCGCATTCTGCTCGTCCTTCAGCAACATTATTAGATTTATTTGTTTTGTTGTCTCAGACTAGTCGACTTAGGGGTGATAGCAAGTTCAAACGCTGTGTTTTAAATTTTTCTTTTAGCTTCAACTCTTTTGCTCACACTTGAATAAAAAAAGATTGTGCTTTAAAACTCGCTCTGATATTCATCACACAGTCCAGATGACAGAAGAGCCCTGCCGGCCTTCTCGACTGTGGCCTCAGAAGTTCTCACCGACAATTCGTCCACATATCTACAGACTAGCAGATGAACTCAAAATGTTTATATTGGCTCACTTTGTGGACAAAAGGAAGAACCCAGGGTGGATTTTTGAAAAAGGCAACATCACAAAAACTTTGGGTGAACTGACGCACCTTTCATAGGAAACCTATTGTGAGGGCTCCATTCTGCTGCTTTGATTCAGCGGGCGGTGAAACATTCTAGAAAAGCCGGAATTCAAAAAACAGACAGGAGATTTGCAGTAGAGATAAACCAATGAGTCACACCATCGTTTGGTGTAAACCGCAGCGTTACTGCATCCTCCCCCGAAAGCTCTGCTCTCTTCACTCATGCACATGTACTCACTGGACACTGTCCTCTGTCTGTCCCCCTCCCCCTCCCCCCCCTCCCCGCGGCGCTGCTGTCCTCCCGGTGACGCGTCCCGTGTCCTCTCCTGCAGTGATCCATTCGAGGGAGCCCGGCTGGCTAGAGGGGGAGCTGGAGGGGAAGAGGGGCCTCATCCCTGAGAACTACGTGGAGCTGCTGTAGCCCCCCCCCCCCCCGCATGGAAATATTTATGGACAAGTTATCGACCTCCACTGGGAAAAGTATGCAAGACGTATGCATGTGCCACATCTCTGAAAATTCAAAGTAGAGCCTTGTTAACCCCCCCCCAAAAAAAAACAAAAACAAAAACTGAATTTTATGATATTTAGTGGTGGACTTTTCTTGATACATAAGTACATGTGTTTTTGCGCTGGCAGGTAGACGTTGTGATGCGTGTGCGCAGGCGTGCTTCCCTGTGTGAACTTACTCTGGTTAATTTCAGCATCGTGGTTCCAGACTGGGCTCGCACTTAGAACGCAAAGATGCTGTAGCCTCTTAAAAAAAAAAAAAAATCCGGGTAAGTCTGTAGCAGCAGGCCCCCCCCCCCCTATCCACCTCTGCCCCTGTTATACATGGTATCCATGAGCTCTCAAGTCAAAAGGATGATTCCCAGAAACCGTCGGTGCCCAAGTGACCTTAGCTTTTGTGACAGCGAAGCGCACACGTTATTTTTTTCAGCCGTTGAAAGATAAGCCATACCCATGTGCCTTAGCCACCAGGACGTCGCCTACTGTAAATGTATGTACAGCTACAGTATGAAAACTCAATGAGAGTGTTACTGCTTTCACGTATAAAATGCTGCATTTTTAAATCATTTTAAAGATTATCTAGATATTCCAAATGAGGCACAATTCTATTTTAATGTAATTGACACAATGATTGCATGTTTTTTTTTATTATTATTTTAAAAACACTGTGCTGTTTTGTTAATAGTGCACTTCTTCACAGAAACAGAGAAACGCCTCTCTAAATCCCTACCGAGCCTTTTGTGTTCAATTTGAGCCTCAGACACTTTCAACAGAGGTGATTTTCAATAGTTTGTGTTGATTGAAACCAAGTATTTTTTTTCCTGTCAAATGATCTGTTGTGTTTGTTTAAAAGCTTCTTTATTTTTTTTTTCAAATGATGCTCAGTTTAATCTGAGCATGATACACTCCCACGAGGCTGACATTTGAGATTTAATTTTGTTTCATGATTTCATCTGTGATAAGCAGTTTTATTATCAATATCCGTTCGTAGTATATAGCCTACACGAGCCATGACTGCCAAGTACATTCTAGAAAATCCCCGGAACAAGTTTTATCAGGACCGTTTTTTGCATGTTACGCACATTACGTTAAATTTCAGTCCTCAGCTCTTCAACGAGACACTTTAATTCTTCTGAGAGCTTCGGGTTCTGCACATTGTTTGTGTTTTCAGTTTGCGGTTGCAATAATTCAAAGACATTGATTCATGTCATTTGTAAAGGGCCTTGACTGCTTTCATTTTATACCTCTGGGTATCCTCTTGATCAATGTTAAACAAATAAAGATTTTTTTTTTTGGTTCTTTATTGTATTATGCATTCTTGCCGTTAAATAAATGTGATGAATGATAACTTATCAAAAAAAAACGTACAGCTGTTATCTCACACGCTGCTTTTCATCTGGTTTGATGTTATTTGTTTTCCGAAACAATAATTCATTAACGCTGAAAATGAAGAGAAGCACTTTAAACCACATGTATGGCCATGTTCAGTGCGTACTCCCGAGTAATAAGAAGTGAAATGTAAATTTCGATGACTCATCCATTGTGTCACTGAGAAGGGCCCACAGTTTCCCCCCAGTCTAAGAATAAAGTTACCGGTGAAGGGAGGATTCATTCTGCCACAGTGAGCCATGTAGTGTAATGTAAGCCTTCCTCTCTATATTGACCTGCACCGGTCCGTCTGACAAAGAGCTGCTTCCAGAATAACTTTTCCAAAAAGGGGGATTCAAAATAGATGGTAATCTTGCACAGAGGGAAAACATGCGCCAATCCACCTCCACCTCCACCTCCCCGACCCGTTAACATCTCCGCCTCGCGCAGGTTCATTCTTGGGCCTCCGGACCCCGGTGCCGGCCCACCAGCACGCTCGTGCGTCCGGCGCAAGTGGGCGGATGCACTGTTTAAAAGTTAAACACGTTTTGTCCACTTGAAGAAAGAAGAAAAAAAAAAACAACGAACTAAATACATAAAGGCCGGAGCTGTGGAACACACATGGCAACCACAGACGTGATGATGACATAATGAAACGAGGCAGAGCTAATGGGACGGGCAGGAATATTCCTCCACTGTCACTCCTCCCACCACCACCACCTCATCATCATCATCATCATCATCGCCCCTCTGCCAAAATGCTGCTGCATCATAGAGACGTCCACCCTGCACTGCCTCTCACTCTGCTCCTGGACTGTCTGTCAGTAACTCATGCCACGATGTTTCCCCCCTCCTCTCTCTCTCTCAGCCTACCTGTCTGTCTCTCGGGGGTATTTAAAACTCCCCCGTCTCTCTCTCCTTCTCCTCCTCACCTTACTTTATTTTCTCCTTTTCATCTTCTGATGAACATCACTCGCTGGAGCCAATCCCAGCTAGCATTGGGCGAGAGGCGGGGTTCACCCTGGACAGGTCGCCAGCCTATCGCAGGGCCACATACAGAGACGGACAACCATTCACACCTACAGTCAATTTAGAGTCTCCAATGAACCTGACCCCGTTCTGCATGTCTCTGGACTGTGGGAGGAAGCCGGAGAACCCGGAGAGAACGTGCAAACTCCACACAGAAAGGCCCTGGTTGGTTTGAACCGGGGACTCGAACCCAGAACCTTCTTGCTGTGAGGCGACTGTGCAGCAGAGCTCTTATAGTAGGTCGTTCCCATAATCCGCGAAGCGATTTTTGCATTTCATTCTTCCTCCTTATCTTGTGGACGCGACGTAATGAACGACGGCGTCGCGTCTGTGGAACTTCGAGCAGCCTCACTTCCGAGTTTAGACTAGATGTAGGTGTGTATCGAGTAAATATCCAAATGGACGCGTCGATGTCATATTTCCCGGGGAACCCTGGCTGCGTGCCAGCTGTCCTCTAAACCCCCATGACGCAGTGTCCTTCAGCCCCAGAACACAGTCAGTCCCACACTGACTCGGCAGTTTGAACGGCGGAACGCAGACACCACGAATGTGTCCGAATGTCCCACGACATGCGGCGGGGTCGCGCTAACTTCACACTCTCCCGATGCCTCATCTGGTCCCTTCAGAGCGCAAAGGAAGCCTCTGAAATCTGGCCATAATACGACTTGACGCACTAGCGGGGCAGAAAACTCGAGTTGGAATCTGGAGAAAAAAAAGGGAATTTCAAACCAAAAAGGAGAGGGGGGGGGAAAAAAAGAGAAAAAAAGGCCTGGGCTCAGAAAGTGGGCCACAGGAGCCGCCATGTGCGCGGGCGCAGCCGTGAAATCAGCCTGATCCAATAGATTCTGTGTATCTGGCACGACTACAAGTGAAAGCAATTGGAAATCTGGGGGAGATTTGGAGAGGCCTGTGGATTCGGAGGGAGGGGGGGAGGGGGGGAGAGCGAAAAAAAACCCAAAAAGGAATACTGTCTGCTCTACAGTGTTTTCAGATCAGCCTTTAACAAGGTTAATGGTGATCTTCCTCCACAGGCCCCGTTTCTACTGTAACAGTCTCGTCCTCGCCGGCTTCATCTCGGTCTCTTTGTTCTCTTCATCTCCTCTCGCTGTACCTGCTGCTGCTCCGCATCATTTCTGTCTTCCTCCGTGCGTCTTTTGGCTCATTATCCCCCCCCCCAGACACCGAATGCAGCTGTTTCGAATTCATCCAGATCAAATGGCAGTTTTATTTTTTTTGGGGGGGGGGCACTGTTCCCAGCTTCGGTCTCATGGTATAATTTTCAACACACACACACACACACACAGAAATGCTGTCACTTTTTTTTAACAATTTTATTAGAATCTTGCAATTGTTTTCTGCAAACACAAATATGGCAAATATCGGCATGGAGATGTACAGTAGTAACTGGTTCCAAAGGTGTTTTGACTGGTTTATGCTGCAGGGTGTCGACTGTCTGTTGTTGAGAAATATTGTACAAAGCGTCTCGGTAAAAAGTTCCATGTTTTGGAACTGGAGAAAACAAAAAGAACGAAGAATAAAAGCATGTGATTATATGCTCGTAAAGAAAGCGCACTGCCACGGCTGTGGAGATGTGGCTATAGTCTCTCTGCAGCCGGTTGGTCGCCGTGAGCAGGAAAAGGGCCACGACGCGACGGTTCACCGTGGAGCCGCAGTGAGACACATTCGGAGTCACTCGTGTTTGAAAAAAGGGAGAATTCATTTACAAGGAAACGGCGACGACAATAACTTTGCTTCCTCGAGTCGGGCGGGAAAAGTTTGTTTTTTTCCCTTCTTTTTTTTTTTCCCAGTAGGGGTTGATTCATGACCATCAAAGAGACGTTAGTCATATTCCTTCTGGCGGTTGGCTCAGCGTTATGGGAGACACACTCAACTGGCCTCTGAGAAGGTTCTACCACTATCATTTCTGTCTGTTATAGTGCGCCACTGATTTAGTATTGCACTAATGTAACGTTGTTGGACTCACAATAGACCTAAAACTGATGCAGCAGAACAAGAGATGGGGGGGGGGGGCGACTCATGACATTTCTATGCGGCTCCCAGCTGCTCCCTTGTGCTACCGGCCTTCACCAGAAGTTGACCGCCATCAGGAGGAAAATTAAAAAGGTGTATAAATAGCCGTCAGTGAAACTTCATCTGGAGGCTCAGAGGACCATACAGGGGCTTGATAACATCAGGGCTACAATTGTCCTCATCAATGATCTACTTTGAGGAGGTCCAAGTGAGGACCAATGAATAACTGGTCAAAAGCTAATCTTGCAGGTCGGACTATCTGCACATCCCATGTTTCATTTCATCCCGTGTGTTCGCTCGACGTTTGTGTTTTCAAACTGAAAAGGCCGAGAACTTTCCTGCGCGTGACCCACTTTCAATGGCTCGCGACTTCTCCATTTCATTGTGGCGCTCAGCGACAATGACCGCCAGGGGTTAGGGAATAATTTCAACAGCGACAACTCAGCGGTCCATCACTTCTCGTTACAAAATAAGAAATACTTTTTGGATTATTATTATCTTTTTTATTTATTCATGTATTTATTTTATTTTTATTTATTTTTTTTACTCTCGCTAACATTCAGGTAGTAAGTTCCATAAGTCTCTCACAATGTATGATACATTCATTTCTCTGTTTGGCCCTTTTCTGCCGCCGACCCTCACTGTGAATTCTTCCCTGTGGTCCAACACAGAACATGGCGAGTGGGAAACTTCAAATATTCCAACAGGATGGTTAATGTAGAAATGTCTTATACTATACTCAACATAAGGACTTGCTGTATTATGTACAATATATACTGTAAAATTGTAAATCAGGTGAGATAAAAAGGCACAAGTTTCCCTTTTTTAAATACAATGTAAACATCTCATCAAAAAGCATGCATTAACATTTCATTTTACAAAAAGGATATCATTTTTAGACAAAGTACTTAAATATTGTTTTCCAGCAAAATATAATTCTCTCAAAAATACTTTCCCAGTCATCCTATGAACCTTTAGACAGTTGTTTTTTTTTAATTCCTTAAAAAGGACGACAACAAAAAAAGGGGTGAAAATAAAGAAACAGTGAGAGATTAGCTTAAGGGTCCTTCACAACTTGAACACAATGACGCACGACAAAGTCCGATTGTAAAACGAGGCCCTTCAGATTAGGGACTGTATGACAATGGTGGAGCGTGATAATAATATTGTAACTCGGTCAAGTCTAACGGCAAAAAAAAAAATGCACTACCCCCTCCCCAGTTACTCATTAGTAATATGTCAATGGCAAGAATAAAAATATGAGAAAATGCAGCGTGTTTCATGAACTTAAATTGCAAGATGTTAAACTGTTAGGCCAATGAAAGTGACCGACTAACAATACCAATATTTTTACCCCAGAATTAATTAAAGGTTGAACCCCCCCCCGCCTGCCCGCCCCGCCCGCCCCGCCCCGCCCTGTCTACACTCCCACGAGCAGAAATTAACAATGCATAACCTTGCCCCTGTTCTGACCCGGCCCTCCCACTTAATCATTTTCATACAGTCCCCGGTGACAGTTGTGATCCCGGCACCTCCACCTCTTTGTCCATCAGTCCCCACACCGGTGCTTCCCACCGAGGAGAGACCTCGCAGTGCCATGGTTTACGAGTGGCGAGGCCGCGAGTACGAGGGAAAGAAGCACGAAGCACGAAGCACGAAGCACGAAGCCCTCCGCGCCGCGCCGCGCCGAATGATGTCATGTTGTTTCATTTTAGGCTGGTTGACCATGCAGAAAGTCTTTTCCCCCGGATCATCACAGTTGCTTCTCAAAACAGACAATTCCTGCTAGCTGCATTAATGCCTCATTTCACATTGTATCTCCTCTGTGCAAATCTAAATGTGGAAATAGGATATGGCTAATCCCATAACATAAAAATGCATAATACCCACGCCGAGAGAGCAGATCAACTATGCACATGCTTGCCATGAAAAAAACAAAAACAAAACGCACACGCACGCGCACGCACGCACACACTCACTCACGCTCGCTCTTTACTCACATGTATATACACGCTCACAGGGCACAGAAAGAAAGAAAAACGCACACCCACATTTCTTTTTTTCTTCCCCGGCGGCTCTATCGCTTTTTTCAGTAGCATTATAGTAGTGTTCCACAACCACCCAGCAAGCAGCGGGGCGCGAGACGACAAGGTAATGGTCCAGATGACCGGGCCTGCCTGAAATAGTAGGAACTTGGCCCAAAGCTAAGAGAAAGGAAACAAACTAAATCAGGAGAGGTGAAGATTACACCAACAGTTCGTCATCAAGCACTCATCAACATGTACTTCCAAAACGTATGTACAACAGCTGAATAGAAGGTGTTTAAGAAGTTTTAATACCTGTACACATTTTGCCTGGTTTTGATACATTAGCCGTTTGCT
This sequence comes from Scophthalmus maximus, assembly GCF_022379125.1. Taxonomy (NCBI): domain Eukaryota; kingdom Metazoa; phylum Chordata; class Actinopteri; order Pleuronectiformes; family Scophthalmidae; genus Scophthalmus; species Scophthalmus maximus. The sequence goes on along the minus strand of NC_061522.1, from coordinate 7,231,930 downwards.
GTAAGCACTGCAGAGTAATGCTCCATTTTGGATTATATCAACTTTAGACTGCGCGTCCACGTAGTGTATCGTACGGACCGACCCACGAGTTACTGTACACGTTATGTTTCGCCTGGCTTTGTAGAAATGAAGCACCTTAATGTAAAATGACTGACTCGTCAAAAAACTAAACCTTTGCAACACACCTTTATAAAATGCTTTTTTTTGTTTTTGTTGTTATTATTATTATTATTATTATTATTATTTCTGGGAAGAGTAGATAAGTATTGATTCACAAAGGGCTGGTTTTGCTTTATTGTGAGTTAAAAACAGACATTTGGACAGCTGCTCTGGAGATAACACAAATGACAGCAATTACTATGGATGCACCTCAGTCAAATCCATTACCAGCGGACGCCACTGACATAATTTGCTTTAATGCTCGATGTTTTCCATCCCGACCATTTTTTTTTTTTTTTTTGCACAGCGGTAAAATTGCTCGTCGATGTTGTCTTAATTCTACACCACAATGACCAAAATAGTGATTTCATGACATGGGAGCTTCACGTGCGAGCTTTCTTTTACAAAGAGAGACATTTTTTAATTCAAAACAGAGTTAGCTTTGGACCTTTTGCATATTAGTTTTGATTGTTTTTACTACATGTTATAATTCAAAAACTCAGTGTGTGAATGTTAACGATGGCTGTTATGATACCGGCCGAGCTTCAGACTTGGACTTGTTAGATTTAATGTAATTATTAAGCTTATTATGACGCTTGTATAGCCCTTGGAATATATTCAAATAGACATTTTGCTTGACAGTCTATAATTTCTGTGCCTCCTCATGATGTCCTTTGCCCTGTAGTCTTGCAGTATGTTGCTACACTGCAAAGCAAAAATTTAAGTATTGGCATGTTGTTGTTTTTTAGTGCTATTACTCGTGAAAGACTGCATAAGCCACAGTAAATGCTTGCAAAAATCATTATCTCTAGATTTGTAAGGGAATCTGATTTTAGTGCATGTGGGGTGCATCTGTGCATTTTGCGTGAAGGCATGTGGAGAGCATGTGTATCAATTTCCCTCTATGTGTGTGTGTGTGTGTGTGTGTGTGTGTGTGTGCATGTATATATCTAGCGCATCCTAAGAAATGTATGGCTTCGTCTCCATAGAAAATACTGTCTTTGGGGCGGGGTGGGGGGCGGGGGGACACGGGTGGTACTTCGGGATGCTTTGTCACATTTGTCACAAGTGCTTCTCAGCGTGTCACGCCGGCTCCACGACATATTCACAGCTCCGACCTGCTCTGGGTGACTGCGGGGTCGAAATCCGCCTGACGCCACGTCACTTAACCTTCCCATCCGAGATGAGGCCGCTGGCACTCTGGGCGACCGGGTGCAGGCCAACCAGTCGGGGCGTCGGGCCGTCCTTGAACCGCTTGCGCCCCCCTCTTCCAGTTCTCAAAGTCACTTCTGTCCCAACTGTTTTTTCGTGAGTCACTTCTTGTGGAAGTAGATAGTGTGAGTGAGGCCCGACTCCACCTTTGGTATCTGGTCACTGATGATCTCCACCAGCATCTCGGGGAACTCCACCTTCAGCGCCTGGGACTCACGAAAGGTGTAGAAGCAGAAGTCCAACAGGTTCCCCACCAGCTGAACGACACAGACACAAGACATACAGATGTTGCACTTTTTGAAAGGCTGCTTGTATAATGTTATTCATATTTAAACTTGGGGGGGGGGGGGGGGGGGGGAAGTCAGAATTTATTCTACTGTACATTCATATGAGTGTGTTTACACTCTGTTAGGGCTCTGACCCCTTCCAGTTCACCACTAGGGGGAACCACTGATTTTTTTTCAGGGCCGCCGCCCTCCTTAAAAGAGGGGTCGTGCGTTCAGCAGTAACCCCGTTCATCAGAGTCATTGACTTCTTTACCTCTGTGACCTCTCGCTCGCCGCCTCTCACCTCTAGGGGCTTTGCCGTCGTTTTGCCATATACGAGTTGACCCGTGCGTAAAGAAAAAAAAGGAACAGTGACTTAACACATTTGCCACAGCGACCACTCTAATCCGGTAAACTCCGAAATGGCATCGATCCCTTTCCGTTCCATTCACCAGTGCAGCCTGGTTACCGCCTCTTCCAAAATAACCTCCCCCCCCCCTCAGGGAGGGATTGGGACGCGGTAATCCTTATTCCAAGCCGCGGCACCGTTGATCCACTTAGCAAACGCATCATCCAGATCCACTATGCTTACATTTTTACGCAAAAACATTTCCAGTGATATAGGAGCCCCCGAAGTGCCACCGGACACCTCGCTCTGTGTGCGTGTGTGTGTGTGTGTGTGTGTGTGTGCGTGCGTGCGTGTGTGTGTGTGTGTGTGAAGGCATTGGCATGCAGAGATCCTGCCAAGGGAAGCCTGTGCTGCACTGTCAGGCAGTTGGCACACGAGAGGCAGACGGGGCGAGCGTACTTACATCATGCATGGCGTCCAGTAGCTTGGTGAGCTGGAAGAAGCGCTGCCAGGTTTGGCCAGAGTTGTTGGTCGCTTTTCCCACCGAGCGCCGGAGCTCCTTGATGTAATTAACCCTCATCTCCTCGAACGCCGCCTGGTTCTTCAGACCCTCTTTTGGAACTGAACGGGGAAACAGACAAACACCACTGTCGTCAGCTGGGGCCAATGAGAGGACGTACTGGTTAGAATACTGTTTGGGTCGGGCAGTATGACCATATGCCTCCAGAGAAACATTTCTCAGAGGTCAGACATTTTGACAATACTGTTTATACTGAAACAGTTATAGTTATGAATATTATCTAGTTGTATTAGGCCATCGTGGGTTAATGTTGTAAAAAAACTGATTATTGGGACTATGCAATGGCAATATTGCCTTTCTGTTTCAGATCAAGACATAGTAAGTAAGTATAAAGTCTTGGGTATGTAATTGGCTGAATTAGCCAAAACAGATATTCTCATCCACATACAGTTGTTTTATAAATCAATATCACAATGAAAACTTTAATTTACTGTGATAGAGGAAAACATATACAAATATAAAATGTGATCATTAACTTTTATTTACTTTTTGATTTACTAAGTCTCAAGCCTCTTAGATTTTGAGTTACCTGCGAATATGGTAAAGAATATGAAACAGATGTCGACCCGGAATGATGGAGATCAATCCCAAACTATACGTTATGCTTCAGAATATGGTTGGTTGGCAGCTAATGGGCCGAGCGACGCACAACCACTCATATGTTCCTTTAATGTACAAGTGTGCAACTGTGTAAAGGGTAATCAGAGGCACTCGCGAACAACGCACGGAATAACGGGACCTTCTGCCCCCGTTGGCGACCTGAAGCCTCTTTAGCAACTCATTACAACCACTCTCACCATCTCAAGTGGTAAGTAGTTTTCACGTGTAGCCACTATTTCGCTATTACGACTGATATGCCTTGAGGCCTTGATTAAAAGTCATCTCGGCAGCAGCGACAGCAGAAAAAGGGGGGAACGGGAGTGCTTATGAGTGTCAAAGAGCTTTAATCACTTTGTCAACCAAACCTCAGTCCATCAAGAAGTTTGTCCAACGACCGGCGTCGGTAAATGACGACAAGCTTCACTCACATTACGATGGTTGGAGTCACAGCACCATCAGTGCACTTTGAGTGAGAAGAAGGCGATACAGCGATTGTGCAACGAGGATGCATTGAAATGTCTGCGACATCTCTCCCTCCCTCCCTCCCTGAGCAGGACAACAAAGTCACAGATATGCAAATCTGCCAACGCTCTTGACAATGACATTCAGCCGCCGGCTACCAGATTAAGAAACCTCACCTCTCAGAGGGCACTCCTCGAATCAGTTACAGGGAGGGAACGCCCTCAGTCGCCCTTCACCCATATGACGATGTGCATCGTGAGAAATTTGTAAACCATTCAAGAGTTTTTCCATAACAGTCATATCCATCCATCCATCCATCCATCCATCCATCCATCCATCCATCCATCTATCTATCTATCTATCTATCTATCTATCTATCTATCTATCTATCTATCTATCTATCTATCCATCCATCCATCCATCTATCCATCTATCTATCTATCCATCTATCCATCTATCTATCTAATCTATCTAATCTATCTATCCATCCATCTATCAGCCGCTGTCATGACTCTCTGGACTTCAGCGATGTCCCGTCCATGTTTGTCTGTTTGTTCAACTTCATAATAACGCTGCCGATAGCTCCCTCCACTCTTTTTGTGTTGAGGTCATGTTGAAAGTTTCTGGGAATTAAAAATATGCCTAAAGGCATTTCAACAAACTTTTGTGTCAAGAGTTTTTTTTACTACAGACAAATGTCGTTTTCAAATTTCGGTAATCGGCCTCTTAGATCCAGTCCACCCCTGATTTCTATGCAGGGTCACAACCACTGACCACCAACCACCTGTTTTTGTCCGAGCAACAGTCCGAAAGCTAATAAACATTTCTCACTTTTAAGAACATCACGAGACCGAGCTCTTCACGTGCGCGCAATAAACACGGTATCTCGTTCTGCAGTGTGGGCCACTCTGAAGAAGAACTTGTGTTCGCTCAGGTTTCCCCGGAGAGAAGCCAGAGACGCCGGCGCTCTCAAGTGACCGCTCACGTGACTCACCCTGCCGGCTCGGGGAACAGATTCGCGGCATGGCTGAACTTATTGAGAAGCAAAGTCTTAAGTTTTCTTAAAAGCATTTTCACCTCACAAAGATGACTCAGAATGTGGAAAAGCGGAGCCCTACATCATTTAAAGGATTTTTTCAAAAGGCAATCGTGCACTTTTTCCTCAGCGCCTTTGTGTCGCCGCGATGTTCAGCTACTCAGAAACCGCGACCAGCGGTGGCGACACTCGCCTTACAAAAAAAAAAGTAGCCCAACTGACAGGACCTGTTTGAGTTCTGCAGAACGAGTAGCCGGGGGCAGAAGCCGACTCCTTGTCAGTTGCGATTGCATCGTTTTGTGAACAGTGCATCGCAGGTCAATAACTCGGAGAATGTGAGTGTGCGTGTGCGTTTGTCCGCCTCCCTCTTGTCTTCTCTCTCCGTCTCTTTCTATTTCATTTTCTTCATCGTGCTTTTCTGCGCAAAAACACCTTCGGGCACAACATACAAGTAGCCGCGGAAACACAGATATGTAAAAGGGCACGAGCTCTTTCGCTCCATTCTTAACGGCTGGCATGACGAGGACGTGCTCAAATCCACAGCCGCTGACGGACCCTTTGTTTCCCCCCGGCTGACCCACATGTTCACAATCTAACCTGGCATTCAAGGGGGGGGGGGGGGGGGGGCGCGTCACCATAACCCCCAAAATGGGCCGTTTATACCACGGTAATCGGGGTCAAATGGACCTTTGCTGCAGGTATGGTCTTCTCAACTAGGCCGCGTTTGTTACGTGGCGTGCAGCTGCATTATCAGGTTAACCACCAGGCCAGAGGAGGGTTCTGTTCTAATGCACATTAAATGAAGAGGCAAACATAACTCATGCAGCCGGGAGATTCCATTAGCATGTGTGGTGTTACAGCACATGCGGCTTCCTGCTCTGGCCGCTGTTGCATACCTGACTGACAGGAAGGCTCTGGGCTTTTTGCATTATACCTGGCACCACTCATTGAGGAATCCTATAGTACGACCGGCATGACAACAGCAACAAGCGAGTGGAGCTGGAGGGTGTTTAATCACGATCAAACAGACCAAATGACTGGTTGCAGTGGAAATGATAATTGCGTAATTAACTGCTAAATGTGTCACAAAGAACAAGCAGCCGCCATGGCGGTTATCCGAGGGCACACTTGCCCCGAGGAGGAGGAGGAGGAGGAGGAGGAGGAGGCTCCACAGCCGTTTCGGCTTGGAGCGAGGAAGGAAGTTTACAAACGGAACGTATGAACGGCATAATCTGGGAGCGCTGTCTGCGTCTGTGCAGAGGTGAGGAGTGCAACTGGTCTGAGCAGGCCACCGCTCCTGTGCCAAGTCCAAACAGGGTCATGAGACGCCGCGGGCTCAGTGCAACCTCAGCCAAGGTCAGAGAGGAATAACAGCCCTTCTCTCTTTCCCCTTCATCCCTCCTTCCTTTTTCTCTCTTTCACATGGTCACCCTCTCCCAATTTAACATACACACACACAGACATTATTTTCTTCTTTTTTCAAATACAGCCTGAAGGCGCGCGCACACACAGTGACTCCGCGGCACTTGCTCGGCTGACGAGTTCTGACAACTCCCATGTAAACGCTTCTGACGCGACTCCCTCCACGAGGCCCTCACATTATCTCCGGACCACTGTAACCGGGAGCGCTTCCCACACAAGAACCCAGGGACGCGCGGCTTGCTTTTGTTGAGATGTGTGCTGAGCCCTCGTACAGCACCGTCGCTCCATCGGGTCCACTTCGGCAGCAGCCAGGTAGCCGGCTCCTCTCCTCTCCTTCTTTTTCTCTCTCTCTCTCTCGCTCTCTCTCTGATCCTTCCATCACATTTTACCCGCTACACTTTGACTAAATCCAATAACCAGAGCAGATTGAAGTACCTCAAGTTGCCTGTTTCGATTCCGTATGTACCTGCTTCTCTTTGTCCACCACCTCTCCTTTGAAATTCCAGCTCGGGGGGGGGGGGGGTTTGAAGGAAGCGGAGGAAAAATAGCAGGTCTTGGAGCACTGCCTGGTGCTCGACTGGCCTTTATTAAGTACAGCAGGGCTCTCTGGAGGAGAGCGAGGCCACGGCAACAGAAGGACCAGCTCTGACCCCCTCCCCTCGCCTTTTGTCTCTCCTCGCTTTCTCCCTACAGCTATGCACCTGTCTCTTTCTCGCCAACGCGAGCTTTCACTGTCAACATTTGTCTGATTTGACTCTTTGAATCCCCCCCCCCCCCGGTTCTCATCTTCTCCGCCCTCATCGCTCTCTTCTCCATCTCCCCCCGTCAGCGTATGACTGAAGTCCAGCTGGAGCTCCCCTGTTTCCAGATGACTCAACAACACTGAGGTTACAGTATATGAGGCTTTCACACCACCCCTTCCATATGTCAGTGTGCTATGAAGCCAAGAACCAACCTTATAGCACCGGCCTGAGGAATACTGAATCGCACCAGTGTCTGCTCATACATGTATTGACTTCCCTATAAACTGTATGTTCTACTGGAAGTAAATCACAAGACGCACGTGGTTTCTTTCTGAGGGTAATTATCCAAAAACGTTGGGAATCCCTGATTTAATATTTAACCATGTTAAAACTTCAATTCGATTTGTCTGTAAAATCTAATCTTAAAATGAATTAGAGACAACAAACGCCAAATACATGTTGTGGAGTGAAGAGTGAAATATTTCATTACTCCACTTTATTACTTAAGAAACTAAGACTGGATTTTTAATTAGATTTTTTTGATAATTTTATCTCCAACACCATCGAGAAATTAATCAGAATTGAGTCCAAGTGGAAAGTTTTGAAATCTAAATAAATAATAAATAATTCTGTCTTACTTTTAAATTCGATTGTTCAACATTTGTATTATCTCTCTGATCTCAACCAATTATTTTTCCAAAAAAGATTTTTGAGCTTTTTTAAAATGATGTTCACAAATAATTCAAGTGTGTGTGTGTAAAACTGTGTTGACGCTGAAGTTACAGATACAAAGCTTGACCCTGTTTTAATACATGAACACGATTGGACAACGGCAGTCCAATCAAAAAAGCAGACTCTAATAAGAGAGCAGGTTTTCTCATCTTCCATCTCAGGTCCTGAAATGTGCGCGGTCCATTTTCAAGATGGACGATGGCACGAACTCTTCCTTGACAGAAACTGTTCACGAACATATGTGAAATTCTTTTTCACCCAAATCTGAGACCATACCAAACAACAAAGCTTCTTTTATTGGTTGCGCTCGCTGTGAATCATTTTGAATAACGATATCGACTGAACGCGCATATGTGAATGTAACATGGTGAGAACCTGTCGTGCTAGGATGGAATACAGTTTTCCAAGCTTGCCCATCCGGCCTTCATTTCAGACGCCTCACTTACTGAAAAATAAATACTCGGCCAATAAATATTTCCGCTGATTGGCACTGGTGCTGAAGTACAAAGAGTTTGAAGTCTTGCCAGCTCACAGACTCTTCAAATACCTTGCCATAACTCTCATAACCGCGTGTCCACCTCTCTCTCTCCACACACACACACACACACACACACACACACACACACACACACACACACACACACACACACACACACACACACACACACACACACACACACACACACACACACACACACACACACACACACACACACACCGGCGCCCCCACGTAAACATGTGCAGAAGTAGCTGCAGCAGGTCTCGCGGCCCGTTGTATCTTTAAACATTGTGCTGATGGTTTCACCAGCCAGCGGAGGGGATGTGGACGGTGAAGTGATGACACGGCTGCCATCGCGGAACCTCAAACTGTTACTACTGAACTGACAGCAGCAGCAGCGCAGAGTGTGTTGAGGTGGTGTGCAAAAACCCCCCCCAAAAAACGCTGCTTTCAGTTTCCAACTGAGCAAATTTGTCCAACACACTCTCTCTGTGAGGCTGCAGTGCCTGTGGGCGAAGCTTGGCTGAGAGTGGCAACACTGCGAGACCTTTCCGCGGTGAGTGATAGAAGTATTCTGTTTATCCATGGGCAATAAGAAAAAAAAGAAAGTAAAAAAAACAACAACAAAACAACCCAGATGAGCCTTCATTCAGAGGATTCAAGAAGGAAGACGCGGCCCACACACGTCATTGACACCAGCGGCGTGTCGCTGCACAAACAGGTGCATATGACATCAAGTCTATTTCCACACCTGCTATGCGTGTTAATGGATTACTAAGAATGAGCTTAAAGCGTGATCTAACCGACTTTAAAGAGGCAGGAACCGAGCACTGCCAGCTGCCGGCTCATAGGCGCGTGGCGGACGGAGCAGCGTACGGGAAAAGAGGTGTCGATGCGTTTTCCTGTGGACGGGCCGTCTTTTGGTTTTGGTGGAGGGAGGTGGGAGGTGGGAGGTGGGAGGTGGGGGACGTCGGGTGGCTCAGGTGGAGTCAGAGCAGACGAACGCGGAGACGCCTCTCTCCCGTTCGCACAGCGAACCACCGATTATCAGTGACCGGAAAACATCCGCGCTGTTGATCCTGGTGAATCCTGCCTCCGACGGGACCACTCCGACGGGACCACTCCGACGGGACCACTCCGACGGGACCACTCCGATGGTCGACCACTCTGACGGCCGACCCCTCGCGGCGCGGCGCGAGCAACGCGGTCACAAACGTGCAGACCCAAATTGAAAATATGATCAGCTCCACCTGAACCATTTGGATGTAGTGTATTGGAAAAGAAGCATGTGTCCACCTTGGGCAGTTGCTTTATAAAGCAGTGGTGCCATGCGTGATGGTCAGCGTGAACTAGGACGCCGCCGCTCCCTTGTTGAGTCACTCGCCTGAAATGTGGCAGCTGCTGTGTGGTGCGGACATGATCCTGGTGCTGAGCCGCAGCCTCTCTCAGCGATATCTAGTCTGCATGCCTTATAGCCAGAAAAGCAACTCTGTATAAATAGGGAATTTCAGTTTAAATAGGAAATTTCAACTTGGTTTTTACTAGCTGATGTCTTGGGGTTTTTTTCTGTGTAGATGAATGGTTTTCAAATGACATTCAATACTTTGGGCTTGCAGGCAGGTTTGGGACAACCCCGTGTGTGTGTGTGTGTGAGCAGGTCCAGGGGGCGTGGGACGCAGCAGCGAGCCGCCTACCTGTGCTGAGGAGCAGAAGGACCTTCATGGAGAGGAACTCGTCGTAGCTCAGCTGCAGCCGCACAAACTCCTGGCTCACCTGCCTCATGCCCAGACACAGGTCGTACATGGCCGACTGCTGCATGCGGTCCCTGCGGACAGACAGAGGGGAGAGGGGAGAGATGGGCGAGGGCGGGCGGACAGGACAACACAAAAAAACATTTTCCAAAATTCACACAAGAGCAGAATGTCTTTCCTCCTTCCGTTCGCGCCTGTGTTATATTGTAGCAGTATTCATTTTAATGCTCAGTGCTCTCAGATTTAGATTAGCTTTTTGGGCAAAAGTAACTCGCTCATCGGCTTCCCGACGCCATTCCTATCACACTAGTTCAGCCCGGTGAAACAATATTTCCACACGGAGCAGGATCCTGCAAGTCTGCGCTCGGAGCAGAATACAAAATCCCCCCCCAGATGGCAGAGGGCTGCGTACAGTATCGCAGCACGGATGCACCACTTTTCACAGAGCGAGGCAGCCTGAAGACCCCACACTTCCAGCCCTGTACTCACCACAGAAACCATTTCAATAAGGGTCTCTAATTTCCCGTCATGCATGAACATATGTAAACACTTGTTTGCCAAACAGGCTCGGAAAAAAGACACCGCGACAAACATTTCCCCACTCCCCCTTGTTTTCCGGTCATACTTTATCAGCAAAATAATCTTGGTGACGTCAAAAGGACAGGACGGAATCACCAGGAGGGGATATAGCACGAGCATGAGCCAATCACAAATGTGCTCTGCAGATGCCGCGGATTCAACGGGGATCTCTGGCATTAGAATGGCCTTTACTCTCCCATAAATCCCCGTCACGTGGAGCCTGCAGAAATGAAGTGCGAGAGCCGCGGCTCGCCTCCAAAGAGGGCGGAGTTCCTGCCGACAAGGCGGGGAAAGGCCATGACGCGGAGACTCTGACAACAACCACACTGAACACACTGGCGCGGACGAAGCAAAACGAGCGCACAATGCCGCCGTCGACGCATAGGACGGGATGAGGCCTCGACCTGTGTGCGGTGTACAGCTGTGTCCCTTGGCCCGGCAAGTGACCGACATCGCCCGTGCAGACCCGTTTGTGAGCAGCTCCACGAAGAATGCAGCATAACATCGTTGAACACAACTTTGAGCTGGAGTTTCTAAAGTCTCCACACGTCTTCTCTCTCTCTCTCTCTCTCTCGCTCGCTCGCTCGCTCGCACCATCTCTCGCACTCTCTTCCTGAAATCAATTTTGCTGAATCACTTCCCAAAATGAGCTGCTGGTTTGGGGGAGGAAAAAAAAAAGAAGAAGAAGAAGAAGAAGAAGAAAAAAACCTGGCAGCCGTCTCTCTCCTTCCCCTCCGTCTCCCCTGCTCCTTCTCATCACTCTACACCTCTTTCTGTCTCACTCTCACTCTGGTTTTTCTTTTCCGTCTTCCTCTCTCGGTGCTGAACTCCCCCTCCTTCTCTGCGTCTGCGGTAAAAGATTCAGGAAGGAGCGAGAACCGAGGGGAGGACGGTTCAGATTCACCTCTGGGCTGTGGGAAGCCAGGAGCAGACACAATTTATTTGGTGAGAAAGCTATGTCCCAAAAAAACCCCACTTAAAAGTCGAACTGTTCCCAATCAGCCGTTCCTTCTCACGGACAATACTGTGTCCATATATATATGTATATGTATATATATATATATATATATATATATATATATATATATATATATATATATCATACTATAGTTCATTTTTTTTTAAATCATAGATACATCAAAAATGCACTTTTAGCCTCAAGCCTGAGCTGACAGGGAAACGGTGACTCAAATTAAATCGTCTTGCACCAGTGATGCATGTCGGGATTAGACGCTATACAAACACAATTCATTTGAATTAGCTGCAGTCACGAGCCAGGGACGGACAGTCTCATTGAAAAATGAAGAGCAGACCACACAGCGTTTTATTTTTTCTGCTTCAAAACTCTGAAGTGTTTAATTTGAAGCAAATTAGCCGCCGAGCGCCGCAAACTCCCTTTTCCACAGGTGTTTCCTGTCTGCGTCCGCGTCAGCCCGCGGCGGAGCGGTCTCACGCCGCTGCCTGTCACTGAAACTGTCGTAGATCTTGAAGTGTAGATAGAAATCAAAAGATTTCACCGGGTGTGTGAAGCATTATCTCTCGACGGGGGAAACCAACAGCGCTCCGACTGGTGTGCAGGCACGGGCGGCTGCGAGGCGGCGCCGTCTTTTTAAAACCCATGGGAAAATGTTACGTTTGACACGGATGGATCTCTCCGCATATATTGTTTCACGCGGACAGTGGATCATGCTGTCGTTGTACTGCGCCTTTCATTTTTTCTACCTTTGCACATAAATTCCCTCCTGTCCGACATGAGCATTAAGTTAATCATGATGGAGTGGCCAGAACTTTAAGGGAAAATCGCCTTCTTCCGGTTGCACGCGCCAACCGAACGTAAAAGACTGAATGCAGCGCAGATTAACACTGAAATGTAAAATGCACATTTGCTCTCAGTCAGTGGTTTCAGTGAGTGACTGAGTGAGTGAGTGGACGGTCTGCTCAATAAATGCCTTAATGCCCCTCGGTTAAAAAAGCACTAAGTAGCTATGGAAACAATTGTCCAACTCCCCTAAAAACTCAGCAAAGATATGAAAAATGCTGTCCCTCTGTCTGACTTGATTATCAATGACACAAACAAGAGCTGGAACTAGCGGACATTAACGACAACGCACCTCGGACAAAAAGACACAGCAGGGGTGGTTTCGCCGTGTAGGCCACCCTGAAAACGCAGGCCACCTCCGACCATCTCCTCTGCTCCACCGAGACGACTACCAGGCCCCATCCGTCAACGGGACAGACACCGAGTCGTATTGATTGCAACGTGCAGGCTATTTCAAGATGTTTGATTGGACCGGCTCATTACCCCGCAGAATCATATTATTGGATCGTCTAACTGAATTTGGTGACACTTCTAATGCAGGAGACGATCCTCTTGAAAATCCTTTTTCCTCATTACCCCCTCGACTTAGAACAATCAACCCCTCTCCGCTCTCTTCACTTCAAGAGCACAGACCTATCTCACATTTACCCCCTCGGCCGACTCCTCAGTACACACACCGGTCGCATCCACTTTGAGACTGAGAGTTACGTCGGTAACTCCTCTTTATGACATTTGGAAAATTATGTAACTGAGGATTGTGTAAGGATAAGTGAAGGGACATTTGCTCTTTTTTGGTTCTTAATTTCTATGAGACGTACATGTATTTGAAAGACACAGAACGAATTTTGAGAGACATAAAAAAAAGAATAAGGATCGATTTCTTTTTTCCTCAAATTGGCTTGGAAGGTGTTTTTGAAGAAAAATGAAATAGGATGTGCTCCAACCCACATTTGCCTTGGTTAGTATCTTTCTCACGAGGTTCATCCCTTAGAAATGTCTCTCCATCGTTGATTATTATCTTGTGGTGTTGAAAACACACGACAGAAAAGTTTGGCGTAACCAGCATTCCTCGCATATCAACGCCAGACGTGACTGGCTCTTTCCTCCACGCCCTCTGCAGGTCCGCAGGGCGGGAGGGTCGGCCACTTCAAGTTCCAACCCAAACCAATTAGCAGGGAGTGGGAGGAGGTTTTGAAAACTTTCGATGCTGACTCACGGACCACGCGCGGCGCCTGTGTCGCGTTCGTCATGGAACACGCCTAACAGACGCTGACAACTTGAATGTCACAAATGTGTTCATTAAATCCATTTTTAAGTGTTGAATATTTACAGGGACAGTTGCAAAAACCAAGCAAAAAAAATTTGAAGATTTACAAAAAGAAAGTTGTATGATTTGTATGAGTCGGCTTTGACAAATGGACCCTAATTGTATCTATGCCCCCGAGTAATAACTACAACGATGACTGCGGCACCTCGCGGCCGCAGCTTGCGCCACGAACCGGTAAAGGCCAAATGACTCGCGTGATTAACTGTCCCAACGCAAAACGAGATTTACTGACCGTGACTGCCGGTCACAAAGAGAATCACATCATTCTTAACAAACTGTAAGCCACTGGAGGGGATCGTTGGGTGTGGCCCACTCGTGCACGACCCAGACGCTGTTGAACAATGTCATTTGGGCTGCTGGTTGGTTTGTTTGTTTATTTTGGGACAAACTGACCCACTAACATTTGACTTACGCAAGTTATTAGTCTGGGCTCTTGAACCTGCCCCCACACGAGCCTACTCCCTTACAGCGGGTCAGCGGCTCTCTCCTCTCTGATTCATTCTATAACGTTCCATTCATCACCAGCCATGCAGCGCCGCCGCCGCCGCCAACAACAACAACAACAACAACAACAACAACAACATGCCCACGGACACTCGCTCTCCGCCCTCTCGCGTTCAGATACATGAACGTGGATGAAGCGGGACACTGGGCGGACATCTGCTTTGTCTTTGATCGCGTCTCCAGGTGACGTCATTACCACAAAAAAATTCTCTCCGGGAGTCCACTTGAACAATGGATTGCGTAAATTTGCATCTAATGAGAAGCCTTAAATAGCAGGAGTTAATAAACATTAATAGTCTAACCATGCAACCATTACTGTATCCAATTACTGTAATAATAATAACAACAATAATTGCTGCACTTACTGCATCCACTAATTATCCACTCCCCAAAACATATTACTTGGTCCCACATCTGTAACAGAGATGCGTGTGTGTGTGTTGGACGTCCCACAAGGCATCGGGCAGCAGCGGATGTGTTTTGTATGTTGCTGCTCGCGGCGCGGCTGAAAGTTCTCTTTTGCTTTAAACTACAAACACCAAATCAGGTGAAATCGTAGTGGGAGGGATCTCCTGTCTTGTCACATCTTTGAAAAAATAACATTGTATAAAAAGTATATATCCCAAACGGCACTCGATATCTGGACCATCGCAAAAATGCCAGGACCGGGACGCCAGGCTCTAACACTGCGAGGGGCCGTGTGCGTGTGTGTGTGTGTGTGTGTGTGTGTGTGTGTGGTGTTGTGCAGATATGGAGGAAGTGAGCCTACTCGTTAAAGATGAGGTCAGGGGCAAAGTAGAGCATCTGTCCATTGGTGTGTTTGTACGAGCGCCAGCTGAGGCAGAAGGAGGACAGGCACATCCACGAGTACTGGATCAGGGTGATTTGGTCCTCGATGGGCAGGCCCCGGAAACCTAACACACACAAACACACACACACACACACACACACATAGCAGACACAGATGGAGACGATGAGAAGAACGCTCGGTTCAAACGGAGCTGACAATACTCTTAAGCACCAACCTAGGAGGCGTCTGTTGAGCTGCGGACGTGCCTGCGTACCTGTGCACATTACGCAATTTGTTTTTAAAGTGTGTTTGTAATATTTGTGCCAATATTCGTTTAGGCACGAGGAGGTATCCCCCCCTTTCTCCTTTATGCTATATCCCACAAGGCCTCCGGTCATTGGCGCGTTGTCAGTGGAGCACCAGAAATAGAGTGGAATAGGAAACTTGCCAAACTCTCAATCCCACTCTGGCAAGAAACTTCTCATGCAAAACATGGGGCCAACTAAGGACACGCAAGTCACTTATCAGGGCTTAAGGACTATTTCAGTCTATACGCATGTCAATCCGCCCAAAAGTGAATAGTAGAGTCAGATGCCCGGCTTGACACGAGAGTCTGTGGATTAGATGGCTGTATTTACTTTCTCAGGTAGCTCGTCATCAGTAAAGTATGAGCTAACAGCGCAACAGCTCACATTGACGAACACGGGACGAATCGCACAGTTGGTGTCGACGATCCTGGCCAGTGCTGGCCCCCGTGTGCTGGCCCCCGCCACGTCCCAGTGCAAGCTGAACGCAGGAGGTGGCATATCTGAAAGTCGATTGGCACTCATTTTGACCCTTCCGTCTGGCTCCCCTTCTATTTATACGTCCGGATATGGCAAGCAGACACCGTGGAGGTATCAAATATTTGCAATACAGCAAATTAAACAGCCTCAAAGAGCTACCTGTGAGGTTTCGTTCAAAACGTCTCCCACTGACGGGCATTCTAGGGGAACTTCTTTGCCCCGTTTCAACCTTTTTTAATTTGTTGTTTTTTTTTAAATGTTCTTCCTGTGCTGTGGCTTCGAGGTAAAAATTAATGAGATAGACACTAGATGTTCTGCTCGACATAACATCCGTCGACTCTTAATGTAAATGAGTTCAGTTTGGAAACCTTAATCTTGATTCTGTGTAATGGTGAAATGGGATTCATTGCTAATCTTGTTCAAGCTTTGCAGAGCAATTCCCCGTTCTAATATTTGAAATGAAAATTGTGTCCAAAAACAGCGGTGTTACATTCTCAAAACGAGAGATCAGAAGTGAAGATGCGTGTTACCTTCACTGAAACCAGTGTATTATTTAACTATAGAAACCCCTTTATTGAATAGACGGATCCATCCTTTTTTTTATCACTTATCATCTCCTCTGTCTAAAACAAACTACATTTCATTTTTTTCCCCACAATGAATTATTTATAAATATAACATTATAAATTAAATGCTCGATGGCTTAAATCTGTGTGATCAAAATCTGCGCTGGAAATGTGCAAAAATTAATTGGCTTCATCAGCTACTTTCATTAACAAACTGCAGCCTTTTTAAATTGACTTTTAAAAGTCAAAGAAAAACATAATTCAGCTAGCGAGTGCAACCTAATGCACTGCAGCTGTCTCCGTCACATTAAAACCTTTTAAGAATGTACACACTTCTCCACATATCTGCGAGGCCGCTGCTTCACCCCCTTTTTAAAATACGACTCAAACTCACTCACAGAGAGCATTTAGGCTTCAGCCCGTCGCTCTATTGGTCACTAACCTGGAAGTACTTTGGCCCACTTCACCATGCGCACCATCTGCTTCCCGGCCAGGCGGTTGAGACTGGACAGCAGGTGGTCGGTGGTGTCAGGCTGTGTGTTGTCGTAGCCGGAGTACACCTCTTCGGGCTCAATCAGCTCCAGCACGCTGCAGATGGAGGGCGGCAGAAAAGGCGTGACCACCCCAGGCCCGTGAGGCACCAGGGCACCGGCGGCGCTGGCGTTCAGCTCCTTCTCCGACGACAGGTAACCGCCTCCGACGCCACCTGTGGCGGTTTGGCCGTCCTTCGAGCCCGGCAGGTCCTCGCTGACCCCCTTCAACTTTCCCAACTTTTTGGACTTTCGTGCTGCGGGGGGGGGGGGGGGGGGGGGGGACACAGCAAACATTCAGTTGTCATTTTATTAGGTACATATAGTCAAACCTAATGCAGTCCTCTCTAAAACAGACCTCCATGGACATTATCACCTTCATGGAGGTCAAATTTACTGTGCACGAGTTTCAGTTACAATAGTAATTGCAGTGGTAGCTAATAACCTACCAACTGAGTATACATGTCAATAACAATCTGTGCAATTCAAAGATTTAACGCGCTGCATGAATGTGAATGGGTGTGGTTGTTACAAAAGCTAGTGGATATATTAGATTTTTCATAAAATATTCTATTAGGATTACTCTATGCATTATAACAACAAGCTTGATTGTTCTCCTGTTACTGCAATCTTATCCCAGCAGCCACTTACTGAACCACCAAAAGGTCGGCTTGCGGACCGCAGCCACAGAGCGAGCCCGAGCAAGGGCGGGAGCCCGCTGCTGTTTTCAGCCTGTAAAGCCCATTTAGATCTTTTATGTGATACTGGGCTATAAATAAACTTGATTTGAGATGACAGCGGACAGCGCCTCTCCAAGTGACAGTTTTCATAAACCAGTGCAGTACTTTAGCTAAGGTCATATCAATGGTGCTGTATTTTAAGTGTCCAAGTGTCTTTCTATGGGCATTTATTAATTATTCTTCCCACTGCAACAAGATCAAATGTAAAGTTGTAAAGATTTCAATTCACAAGACCCCTGAAATGTTTTCACATTTCTCTACTGTATGCCCAAACCCCCTACGAGAATTTACATTCACATTTGTAATTTGAATCTCTCAAATGAATTGAAAACCAGCCAGGTGTGTTTTCAGCACTGCGTATGTCACTGCAACCCTGAACTGAAATAAGTAAATAGCAAATAAATAAATGACATTTGCCTTAAATAAGCCACGTCCGCATCAGTGTCGCCTTTGCTCATGAAACAATACTGTATCATGTCTGCTGGCTTTGTTCGCCGGCATCATATAGAGAACTCCAGTGGCGTTTACAGATAAGACCTACATGTGCTATTCAGCTGTTCACCACACCGTCGAGGAAAGTGCGGACCACAATTCAACATGTTACTCGCAGTAGCAAAATGTCAGGGCATGTCCCGTCTTGTGATTCGGTGCTGCCTGTCTTTCCTGTGCTCAAAGTCTATCTCTCCTGCATCTCGCTGCACTCTTGTCTGGACGTCTTCCGATTTCTGCACTCCTTCCTGGTCGCCGAAGTATTAGGGTTGTTCCTCGGAACTGACCGAGTGAAGGCATCAAACGTTGCAGTATAGAGGAGAAAATACCTAAAAACTCCCGTCTTTTGTAATCTTCAAAAGATTTGCCATTAACTGGCAATGACACACTCCAGTTATGATGCAGAATCAAAAAAAAAAATTCCCGCCTCAATATTGTTAACCTCATCGTCCATTTGCAAATACAATGCATTGCACTGTTACGTCCACAGTTGTGCCACTAACTCTTTGCCTCTTTACTCTCCAACCGCACCATCGCATCACAACACAACCGCTCCCTCTTGCCTTCGCCCTGAGCTGTCCCTACGCTTAAGTGTAACAAAAATGCTAGGCGCCCGTCAGAGATAGTAGGATTATCCGCAATGCGCATGTGCTAACAGTCGTAACTCCCCACCCCCCCCGCTCGAATGGCCTCAGCCCTTGTCAGACGGACCAGGCCGTTGCCCACGACGATGACAGAAAAGATCGACGTAACGGCTCGAAGTCAAGCTAGATTCCAGAGACAGTAACCTGTCGTGGCCACAAGAGGGCAGTGAATTGCAGGATGAATTCAAACAGGCGATATCAGATGCTTTTATGGGACAGAGCACTGTTCTGACACGCAGCTTTTCGTTTCCACATCTGTTTGGTTCAAATTTATGGCTATTTTTAGCTCAAACTCGTGAATCACCGTTCGCCCGGCTCGCCCTGGCAGAACGCCGTAGGAGCACACTAGACATACACCTACTGTAGATGCATCATGGATATTAGGCCCGGATATATGAGACCACATATGTATGCGAACACACACACACACACACTAACGTCCAATGACTCAGCATCCCCGGGCCTCCTATGACTACAGCCAGACCCACTCTCTCAAATTCTGTTGGTTTTTTGGGGGTTTTTTTTTAAGCAGAGCGAAGGCTGACTCAAAGGTCACATCCGAGTCACATGAGAGAAAAGGCAAATATGTAACGAGGGTGTGACTCCTCACCTCCGAGGTTCATCCCGGCCTGGAGACACTTCCGTACGCGACACGCCGGACAGTTTTTCCGTCGGATCTTGTCGATGATGCAGTCGTTCCTCCCGGCGCACAGGTAGTTGTGCTGACCTACAGACAAGGACGAGACATGTCAGTTCAGTGGTGAAAACACACACACACACACACACACACACACGCAGCCTGACGTAGAGCAGCAGTGGTGTGCAGCAAAGACATACATTTGAAGAAGAAGAGAGATGAAGAGAGAAGAGTGTGATTGAGGCGTCTGCTCTCCCCTGATTCGACTGAGTGTCTGTTGCAATGTAGGTCAAGATAGAAAACCCGCGAAGTGTCCGGCGATATCGGGGATCTACCCGATTATCACTGTGAAAATGACTGAAATTGTGATTATTCCGCTCCCACGTTCTACAAGGCATGACTAATGGCGTGTTATACTGTATATGGCATGAGGGGTATGAGAATCCGCTGGAATCGGGACCCTGGCTGCAGCGAGACATCTCCTGACAGTGATGCTAACATGGCGAGAATCCCTCCTGCCTCCTGCCTCCTGCCTAGCCCTTAGCTAAACCCAATGATCTCCCATTTCAGAGCGCTTCCTTCCGCTCCACTAGCTCTTCACTGTACAGCTCCTCTCCTCCTCCACTCTTCTCCTTCTCTTCGCCTGCATCTCCATCCCTCCTTCTTTCTTTTCTTTTTTCCTTTTTCCACACGTCCGCCAGCCTCACAGTGCCATACGCCCACACACAGACAGGCTCATGCTCGTGCACACATGCAGTCATTCACTCTCTCGCTCTCTCTCTCTCACACACACACACACACACACACACACACACACACACACACACACACACACACACACACACACACACACACACACACACACACACACACACACACACACACACACACACACACACACACACACACACACACACACACACACACACACTCGCGCTGCTCCACTTGACAATTTTAAATACAACTGCAAATGTTGTTTTTGCCTTCACAAACAAACACACGGGGGATACACGCACACACATGTATATCACGACACAACCGTACAGCTGGAGTCGTGCAGCGCGGTATAGTGACCCCTGTGACCCCGGTATATGGATTTGCTCGGTCGGGGCTGTGTGTATGTCTCAGACTGTGCATATGTGGTTGCATGCACGCACATGTTTGCATGTCGGGGCATATCAATCTGTTTTTTCCTACACGTTCCTCCTGTTACGTTTGTTTCTTTAGGAATATCCAGGGATTTCTGGCGCAGACTCCGGTGTTGTTGGGGGAAAAGCTTGTGCATCGTGTTCACATGCAGTCTGCCCAAACATGCACATTCTGTGCATTGCCTTTTGTTTGCACAGTACAGTATTTGTATTTGTGCAGGACTGAGCAGAAGTTGTTTTCCGAGCTAGCAGGAGTAGTGCGCAGTGTGTCTGTCTGGCTGCTGCCAAAAGCCAAGGAACCAAGCTGCAGGAGGAGAGGCAGCAGCTGTAGCCCCACCACTATTTCTGGCTAAATCACATGACCGTTACATAAGCCCATTTTTCTTGCTCTAAAAAACAGTAAACTGCGACACAGGAAACACAACGCAGCCATCCCCTTCCCCACCCCCCATTGTGCACGCACACACACACACACACACACACACACACCCTCACTTGGCTAGGCCGGACAAAATGGCAAGTCTTGAGCTTTCCTGTCAACTGTTTTGCTCATTGCCTTGAATCTTGTTAATGATTGTTGGAGTGAAATTCACTTTATGAGACAGCCCAAGTCGGCGGTGTGTATGCGCGCAACTGTGTGTGTGTATCTGAAAGGGAGAGACATTGTTTATTTATGTACTGTGTGCGTGCGTGTGCGTGTGCGTGTGCGTGCATGCACTCACATGGACTCACACGGTGTGTTAACCTCTGAATATCTGCATTTGCTTAACAACCTGCCGCGTGGCGGCTCTACTGATGAATACTGTTTCATTGTTACCTGGGAAAAAAATGTCTCTCTAAAATGTAACTCTGCTTCTCATCCAAAAACACGTGAGTCCTGAATCCAAATCCTACAAAGATATTTTAATACAACGCTCCTGGGTGAAGATACTGTAAAAGATTTCTCGGAATGTATTAAATTGTGTGCATTGGACTTTTTGTTTTTCCACAGCAGATATTTTGACACACAGGAAGAAAAGTGTTCCTGATAACAAAGTCACACACACAAACAGGTGAATCTCTGTCATCCTTCTCCAGTACAGTACATGGCAACCCTCGGCTCATTTGGCGAACGATCTCACAATCTGGCAACGTCCCGCTGAGCAGTCCGTGTTGTCTGTTTGCTCCAGCAGTCATCAGTTGTGAGGAAATATCTTCTCTGAGAGGGAAAATACTCTTTTCCTGCGGGGACCCTACTTTCACAAGAGCAGTCTGCCCTGCAGACCTCCTGCCACTGGCGCAAATATACGGTACATCTGCTTCCCAAACAAAACACAGACAGACTTCAGGCCTTTTTGGCCTGAGATGCTTAGACATCCACTACACTGTGCGCTCTGACCCCTGGTTGTGAATACAGCCTCTTGGATACAGTAGCTGCCGCGCTTCAAAAGAAAAACTACTACTATGCCTCTCTGAATGGCATTTGGCAGAGCAGGCGCATTTCTCTCGCTACAAGTCCGTACTGGAACACACAAGATGGAATATAAGCAGAGGACCCGCTGGAATCTGTGTCAGCCTCGCGGATTAACGTCATCTAATTATGCGCTCGCATAGCGTTTGGTCAATTCTCTGACCGTCATTCATCGGCAATTATGCAACCTCGATTGCATAACCTGAATGCCGCACGACCAAAAGTCAGGCCTCTCGGAGGTGTAATTGTTGTTACCACTGTGCCAGCAATATGCAAATCACCGCCTTGCAATAGCTCCGCTGCGCCAGTCCTCTGGACAACACACAAACAGCTGTGTTGGACGGGAATCTACACAATTAAGTTTCCCTGTCTGGATCGCTATGAAAAGAGGCTGCAGAAGATCAAATAGGATGTAAATAGAAGCTGCTATTTTGCTTACTAATGTCTCCGCTTCTGTAACAATGTGCTACATCTCAAACTATTCCTTCTGTGTATTTTCCCCCCATCTGCTTTCTTTGTGCTAAACACAACTCATCGAGTCATTATTTAGTTCTATGGACAACAGCAGTCGGTTAGTGTCAGTGTTTATGATCTAGAGTCTCATCCCCAACTCTCACATCTTACAATTCATTCAAACTTTATTCCAAATTTTAAGCTGATCACAAACATTTCTCTCCAAAGCTGTTTTAAAAAATCTAAATTTAACACATATTCAAACTACATTAAAACTCGATCAAACTGTTACTTGAATGCCGTTAACTTTCACACATAGTATGAAAACAATGTGGAGTTATTCTGCTGGCGCAGTACGGTCTATGTCAATTCGGTTTCTCATCTGCCACCACTTTATCCATTCGAGGCGCCATTGCATCTGATTTGCACATTTACAGTCCACAACAACAACAACAACAACAACAACAACAACAAAAAAAGGATAATCAGGGAGGACACAGATGAAATCTTTGGCACTGTTATTTGGTTGAACACAAAAGGTGTAACCCAAACGAGAACAAAGGTATCACCAGGGGGGAGGAGATGTAGGTCGGATTATATATCCACTGGAGATCCGTCTGGCCCATAGGTCAGCCAGGTGCGGGCGAAGTAGCGTGTGCACATGAGGGAGTTATATCACCATGCACCCAACATCCAGTGAACCTGACACTATGATAGTGATAGGAGGGTTTACTGGCAGGCAAGATGAAATTTAACTGAAATTATTAGCCAGTAAACTGATCATTCGTTTGGAGAGGGGGAAAAAAGCACATAGTGTAAAGCTAAATGTATCTGGGTTGCATTGGAGAGAAACCTTCCTCCGGCTGCAGCCTCCAACCTAAAGGCCTATTAGCAATGTGGGTCACACACATACTTACAGTAAGCTTTGCAGATTTAATTCCTATCTGAGTGAGAGCCCATGCATGTGTGCAGTGCGAGCTCCAGCCTGTGACTCTGTTTGCATGTTGTGTGCAGTTTTTGATCAAAGACCATCTGATGTGAGACATGTGCCGAGGAACTGGGATCAGGACAACACTGTTGAACGCCTCCTCTCCAGCCTTTGTTACATGAGCCCCTCTCTCTCTCTCTCTCACACACACACACACGCACACGCGCACGCACGCACACGCGCCGTACACACGCACACACACACACACACACACACAGCTCAAAGCATTCACTCCGGCACTGGAGGGACGGCCTTTATTCATCCGACCTAATCTGAGGGTGATGTGATTGGATGGCGGGGCCGCCAGTCAAAGCGGAGGCAGCGCGAGACGTGTCCTCGGGTGACCTCTCCCACAGGCGCAGCGCTGGAGAACAGGTTTTCAGATTGACACGGACGCCATGGAAACCGCGACCCGGTCGCGCCGGAGAACGCGGCCGAGGCCAACGCGAGGTTGACTAATGTCTCTGCGAAGCTCTCGGATTACGAGGAGAGACCCCCGCAAAAAAAAATTACAAAGCGCTCCTGAGCTAAAAGCAGCGGCGAGTATCATTCCAAAGAGCAGACATGCCAAGCCACTGATGACATGTGAATAATACGCTGGCGTTCAGCTCTTCAAATGCGCTCCACATGGAGTCGTTTATTGAGTGCAGCTGTGTTGTATCAACAGACGAGCCTCTGGCGGAGCGGATTCACGGGAGGAGCACAAACTGCCTGTTTGCATTCGGCCATTTCCACATTTCATCAGCGACGAATCTGTCCGTCGCAGGGCATTTTTCTGACGTGTCTGCTGAAGAATCGATCTATTCCAATAGAGCCGAACGGCTGTCTCGGGGTTATCATGAGACGGTGGACTCAACAGAACAGAGGCAACGCGTTGGCAAAACGTCAGGAATGCCATCGCCTCTCTTCTATTTTTGCTTATTATACGCGGGAATATTTTCAAATGCGACGTACGAGTGTAAACGTATTGTTTACAATAGGAGCCGCCACACCCTGTAAAAGTTTGCAGTACAGCATGTAGTCAGCACTTCATTTTAATATTTCCATATATTTCCAAGGGGCCGTGATTATAATTTTCATAGTGTACAGTTGGCTGTGCCTTCTGGTAGCTACGAGGGAGTTTAAGTGGAATGAATATTCGCCCACTTGAGGAGGACTGTAAGTGAACAGATTTGGAAGGTAAACAGCTCCTGTGGCCAATGCAGTAGCTCCAAACAGATGGTCTGCGTGTAAAAAAAAAAAATCGAAAATGTAGACTTTGAAAAATAACTGTCGAGCTCCAGCGATGTGAAATAAAGCTACCGAGCAGCGACCCGGACGGAGGGGGTCAACCGGACCCTCCGCAGTCCGAGGGCTTCATCTGATCCGCTGACGACTCCAGAATGCTAACCAGCTCTGTAGTAAAGGGCCGCGAGCCAGTTAGCCGTCTAATGAGCTACGGCCCACCGAAAAAAAAGTTGTGTCCCCCGCGGGCGGCGGCGCCAAAAGAAATTAAGCATGGGCTGGATTGTTCCCCTTGTACAGATGCCCACTCTCTGCAGTCTTCTTTTATACATCGCACACACACACAGGGTCTAGGTTTTTAACTTTGAGGGAAAAGAGGAGGAGGAGGAGGAGGAGGAGGAGGAAATACTGGTCGGGGGGAGGAGTGATACGTCTCCTCACGACCTAACTTACACATCTCTGAGGCCTCGCTGCTGACACATCACTTTGCATCCCTCTCCCCGTCTTACTCCCTCTCTCTGCTCCTCCCCTCTTTATCTCTCTGTCTCCATCTGACTTTTTCTTTGTCCTTCCTCCCCCCCCCACCCCCCCCCCTCTCTCACTGTATCTGTTTCACTGTCCTCTATCTCTATCACTTTGCAAAATCCTTCTCACTATTTTCATCCTTCGCCTCGCTCCGCCTCGCCTCTCTCTCTCTCTCTCTCTCTCTCTCTCTCTCTCTCTCTCTCTCTCTCTCTCTCTCTCTCTCTCTCTCTCTCTCTCTCTCTCTCTCTCTCTCTCTCTCTCTCTCTCTCCACCTCGCCAGGAGACGTGGAGGGTTCGAGCGAGGTAACGGCTCGCCTTGCACATCGGAAGAGTGCACACGCGTCACGCGCAACCTTAATGGCATCGCAGCACCGTACAGGCTGCGCTGCTTACATCGTGGGCACGGTTGCAGTTGCCGGGCTGTTTGGCCTCGCAGAATCAAGAGGACACTCCACAGGGATACTCACGGAGATATGACAGTAAAGAGCACTGCATTCGATTTGAAGGGCATTACACGGTCAATGAGTCCGGTGTCGGTGTAATTACGCTGTGCGTCGTATGAAAGAGAGGGGTCTTAGCAGTTTAATCAGCCTTTCAGGGCCTCACCTGCATAGCTCTCACACAAAGTCAAATCTTCAGCATCGGCAACCGGCTCCCTGTCGCTCGAAGCAAGAGCGATGGCATGTGTGATTTGATAACCCCAGACACATAATCGGGTTTTTCCGGTCTCCAGAATGATGGTGTGTAAATATCATCAAATTAAGCCACGATTTGATTGGGGAACGAGTGTAATTCCAACTCCAAATGGTCAGGAAAACACCTCCAGGGGCTAGTTGCTGGCTGGCAGGCTTGTTTGCTGTTTTTTTCTTTCCTTTTCCTTTTTTTTGCTTGCGGTCTATAAAGAGTGTGTTTTGCATTCAAACATTCGTCTAAATGAGTTAGGCCTTTGCCTCAGGCAACAGGCACAAAATGAAAAGCACATTATGGTGTAGCTGATTTTCCCCAAGCTAAATATAACATAAATGGCTGCTGTAGGAGAATTACCTACTGATTGTTCACCCCCCCCCCCCCCCTTTTTTTTCTTTTTTTCCCCTCATGTGCCACTTTACTTGCTCGCAGTCTATAAATGTAACGCCTGCTTTTGGGTAATCATCTTCTGGAAATATTAAATATGCAGCAGATTAGAACAGTAGTTTGTTGCATTCAAAAACGGTGCGGTGCAAATTAAAACCAGCATGGAGTGATTGATGAATAATTCCTCAGAAAAATATCAGCACTGTACGGAGAGAACAGGCTGCTCCAGTGTTCTCCACCACGCCCTTGTTCGACTGCGCTTTTCAAGCTGCTGCGTCGAGAAAGAGTTGATTACGTGGGAAAAAAAATTGAAAATTACTGAAGGAGGTTATTGTATTTACGCACGTTCTCTCGCCGACATTTTCCCGGTCGGAAAAGCCGTCGGCTTTAACCACAGATTTAAAACTTGCTTGGCATAAGGTGCTCCCCGACGAACCGCCGCTAATGAATTGAGCAGAACGTCTGCCAATAACTCGGGAGGCTGCCGCTGTCAGTTAGGATGATACCGCTTTGAAAGCGTCACTGAACCTATTGTAGGCATTTATTTTGGCATGACGGACTCCCCAGGCACAAGGGCGGGGGAAACGCCTGGAGCTTACTGTCATTTTTACTACCTGAATACAGTAGGAGTTAACTAGCTAGTTACTATGAGAACACACACAGTCAGTATCATAACTTAAAGGGATAGTTCAGTGATTTTGAAGTCGGGTTGGATGAGTTACTTATGCATAGTTAATATGTTACCTCATGGAGATGGTGATCAGCGATGTCATTTAACGGAGTTTGGAGGGGAAATGGAAGTAGCGTAAGTATCAGTCCCACTGTTGCAGAGGGGACCACCGAAAAA
>NC_061522.1:6880000-6897500 GCF_022379125.1 Scophthalmus maximus | reverse complement strand
ATCCTGAACACACTGTCGTTTTAAAACATAATCTAATGTCAACATGAACCAAAGTCTGTGAGGAAAGTGTCTTAATGTCCTGATCAGATGGATACTAAGTATTCCATTTATCCAATTCGAATCAAAATCTATAGGCTATAACGAATTCTTCTTTTGTGTCCAACAGATGGAGTCATATAGAGATGTGTCAGAACTAGGCAGTTGTCTTAATTCTCTCAATAGTGTCTGGGAAATATCTGTAGGTCTTTAGGTTCTAAAACACACTTGGTTCTCTTGGAAACGGGAGCCACAATATGTATTGACGATAAATCACTATAAGAAACATCACGAAGTTTGATTGTTACTATTTGTTTGTTTTTTTCTGGGACGCATTAAAAAAACAAAAACACCTTTTTGTATTTCGCCAGATATTTATTTATTCACGAGGGAGACTGGAGCATTAAAAAGAAGAGGAAAGAAGAGAGACCCTCCCTCACTGGATGTGGCCTGTTGCAGCTCTCAGTGGGAGGAGCGTCCCGAGGAGGAGCAGAGTGCTTTCACCTCTGAGTGTGTGTGTGTGTGTGTGTGTGAGAGAGAGAGAGAGAGAGAGAGAGAGAGAGAGAGAGAGAGAGAGAGGGTGTGTGTGTGTGTGTGTGTGAGAGCTCTACAGGTTAAGGAGCTTGGTTACACACGTAACACCTCCTCGTCCTGTGACCTAAGAGGAACATAATGGAGCTGTGGACCAGGATCGACCCGGTTCTTTAATCCAAGACAGGACGTCCCGAGTGTGTGTGTGTGTGTGTGTGTGTGTGTGTGTGTGTGTGTGTGTGTACGCGCTTCTCCGCGTCCAACCGGAGGATCCGTCCCGGTGCCACGGTAAGAAAGAAAAGAAGAAAAGAAAAGAATCACCTCACACAACCTTTGTCTTTTACACTTCGTTCTGGTGCAGTTGTGCCACGTGTGCGCGCGCGCGTCTTGGTTCCATTTCTCTCTCTCTCTCTCTCTCTCTCTCTCTCTCTCTCTCTCTCTTTGACAGTTTGCGGAAGCTGTGATTGACAGGTGCGGGTGCTGGGGGGGGGGTCTCCCCTCTGCTGCCCTGCCCCCCGAGCACAAACACTGTTTTTTTCTGTTGACGCGACTGGAGGTGCGCTCGACTTTCATGCGCGTAAAGTTAAAAGTAAAAAAAAAAAGCCTCCTCTGTCTTGTGTCGTTTCCACTCCTGACGTCGCCGCTGTGTTGTGTCCTCACCATAGAGACAGAGGTCAGAGTTCACAATTCATCAGCCAATAACAGCAACTGTTTTTAACAACAGGCCTCTGAATATATTCCTTCCTCGTCCAAACGCACCAGAGGATTCATGGTGTTGCCGGTGCAGCTCACCTGATCCCGAAGGAGCTGTGACCTCACATGTACATAATGCAGAGGGTGCAGAGTTTCCAGTAGACGTGAATATTTCATGAGTGGCGTGTCATTCCTTTACAGGTGCCCTCTTCGGCCTCAGTCAAGGTTTTCCTCGGTGGTGTTTTTTTTGTTGTTGTTTCATTTGTCCAAGTTGCGAGACGATGTTTTAAAAGACTAAATGTCTCTCTGTTACCTGGATATTCTGAAAGGCAGGTTGACGGATGTCAGTGTTTGTTTGTTCTTCTCGCAGGGCTGCAGCCAACATCTGTTTTCAGTAAAAAAAAACCCAACCTTATCATCACAACCTTCTTCAGTTTAGCAGTTCATTTAATTTGTCTGTCAAATTAGAAAAAGGGGTGAAAAATGTGGATCACAATTTCCTGGGGCCCGAGGTGACCTGGGGGGTTTGCGTAGATTATTTAGTCCGACGAAGACTCCGAGGCCGATAAGATCTTCAGCCTGCCGTCACGTGATACATGGAAGAGCAACAATTCCTCATATTTGAAGAGTTGGAACCGGAGAACTTTTGTCAGTTTTGGTTGAAATGAGCAATCAACCGAGTGATGAATGAATTAACTGATTCCACTCTACACGTTCGGATGGTTTTTCTCTTTATCAACATGTAACTGACACAAATTTGCCTTGAACATGAATTCATGCTCAGGATCGTGGTTATGATGAAAAGTCACAATGCCATTTTATTGCTGTCCGGGGCGTTCTGAACTCCTTGTCTTTGTGCTCATCTATCCTACCATGACACCTTGGAGCCTGAACCCTCTCGTCTTTTTTCTCTCTGTAAGCTTGACGATCCACTTACGGGCATTTCATATTTCCAGATGTTGTGGCCTTCATGATCACTCACGTCGTCGTCGCTTTCACCAGGCCATGTGACATCTGCTAAACTGTCTCCATCTCCTCCTTTTGTCCAACTTTCTGTCCCTTCTTATGAAGACATAAGACGTCTCCTCCTGCACGTCATCATCCCCAGACGTGGCCGCTGTGGTCACTGATACGTTTTGAAAATGTCCCTTGGTGTGGACGCTGTTTAAAGCCCACGAGCAAAACAACCAGTGGCTCTTTTCCCTTCCGGCCCTGCGCTCTGCTCCCAGCTGGGCTGCTCTGAGGCGGCGGGATGTGATAGCAGTCTGACCTTTTCACCAATAATCAGGCTGCATTTATTCTTTTTTTTATTACAAAGGATGTAATGGCGTGAGGTGTTGATGACTGCAGGGAAGCCGCTAACTGTGGGTTTGTCGTTCGCTGCAGTCATTCTCCAATTATTCAAGTCAAGACGAGGCTGTTTACGTTCATACAGTCTCTGTTCCCTGTTGTTCATAAGTTGCTCACATGCTGCGGGGGGCTCTGCCGCAGGCTGTGCACACCATTCATTTGCAAAGATGTAAATCCAGGCCGACTCTCCTACTTTTTATATCAGCATCCCTAACCATGCGTACAGGTACAAGAATGTTCAAAGCTTTTTTTCTTCTTTTCTTTTTCATGAGCAGTACCTGAGGAACGAGATGAATCTGTGGCCAATCAGTCGTCTGTACGTTTGCTGGTGATGTCAAAAATCTGACATGGGGAAGAGTTTGTCCGAAACCGATGGAATTCGCACACAGCATCTCTGTGAGTGTCGCCAGGCTGTGAATAATGCTCACACTAATGTGATTAGATGTATGGGGTCAGGTCACAAGTTTGCGATTGGGATCGGATCAGCTTGCCTCTGATGAACACACCGTCTCTGGGCACGGTTCCATTTCCTATTTTCAATAGGGGCGTGTCTTAAATGAGAATCGTCATAGTAAATGGCAGAAAATTTAAGCAAAACAGTGTGTGCGTGTGCGTGTGCGTGCGTGCGTGCGTGCGTGCGTGTGTGTGTGTGTGTGTTAACCTGCTCCTCCATTCCCACCCTGAACAAGCAAGCTCAGCTTTGTCCCGTGTTTGGGATTAGTCCTTCCCTCCGCCACTCGCACCCTGACGCAGACTCCGAGGGTGAACAGGCAACATGAAAAGCAGCGTGGCGACGGCCACCGGCGGCATTTGGTTAGAAAGGCTCAGCAACAAAGCAAAGTGCCGCCTTTTAATTCGACCGCTATTTTGGATTAGAGTGGCATTAATCCTTTAATCTAACTCTTGGGGAAGAAGTGAATGCATGTAGTTTCCCACAAAGTATTTTTTTTGATAATGACTTGTGGAGCAGCGTCTGCATGTTCCGCCCGGCGATTCAGAAAGAACAATCCACTGTTGTTTGCACATTTAGCCCATTTGTTGGCTTGGCTGTTCTCCCACATTGAAGAACTGCCCTCGACGTGTTGTGCAAATAACAGAGGTCGAAGCTAAATCTGGTCAAACCACTTGTGTTTTTGTGCGGATGAGCTGGGATGATGGTACAAGTTGTGTCAATGGAGCGTGCAGTTTGTCCCCTGTCATAAGAACGTGGACCTGAGGTGGCAAAAATATTCTGCAGGTGTAGACGCCGGTGGTGTCCACTGTCGGCCGAAAGTCACCGGCATGTATGAGGTTGTGTGTGAGGACAGAACTCAACGTGTTGGAGAACCGCGGCGTCACTTGAAGGGGTGAACGCGTTCTTTTCCTCAGCTCATATTGTTTTAAAAGGCAAAGAAAAAGTTAGTATTTAAAGGGTTAAAAAAGAATGGAGGAAAAAAACAACACTTATCCACACCCAAGCAAATATTTGACACAGATGAGCCCAGGAGGCATTTTAGCATGTGCTGCTTTCCCTTTCAAAATAAAGCCCTCGCTTTTGAGTTGGCTCTCGTCTGTGTTGGCTCATAGCTTCTTAAAAGAACTTGAATCCAAAAACGTTCCCTTTTCCTCCGGTTGGCCGACTGCACCAGTGCAGCGCCGCAGCTCATCTCTCCCGATCGACATCGCCGAGCTTCACAGACGCTCTGCTTATCTTCTACCCTCCCACTCCCATTCCACATGCAAACATGGCGCTATTTCCCTTATCGGCTGGTGATGCAAACGAGCCACAGAGGAAGTAGAGATGGGATACGTGCCCACGCGCTAAACAACGCTCTTATCACCGACAGAAGCCCGTTGTAGTGCGGGGGATGGGCTGAAGTCTGCTCATGCCAGACACGCGAAAGCGGGACTGATGTCACCGGCCCGCATTGTGTACGTATGCAATGTGGTCGTTGAGCCCGCGAGGGTCCGAGGGGAACGCGAGAGAGGCATTTGTGGTGAGCTCAGCCATGAAATTCGATACAGATTTTCATTGTCCCCAGAGGATAAAGTGTCCTGACTGAAGCGACCCCGTGACTTTTCCTCTAGCGCCGCGATGAGGTTGACAATCCTTGTTGTTTTTCTAGTTTCGGTGCTGGATTGCCTTGAAAAAGTGTGCATTCATCCAGTCCTTCATTGTCCCCGGGGGATGGAGACTAACGATGTTGGCAACGCCCTAATTGTTCCTCTTGCTGGTTGACGGTTGTGGGTTTTTATTGAAATGTGTTTGACAGTTATTGGATGGTTTGCAATGCAATTTGGAAAGAACATTCACGTTCTCCCTCTAGTTGTGTCATTGAGTCAAATTTCAAAGTAATGCTTTGGTTTCTGCACCCAGAAAATATATGTAGCGCGTTAGCCCAGTAGCATGCTAATGTTAGCATTTAGCTCAAAGGTGCACTACTTGACTCTAAATGTGACTCTTTAGGTTAAAAAATCTCTCAAAATTAAATGTTTTCCATCCTTTCTGATGGGATGAGTTATTTACCTGGCATCAGATCATGATGTAGGAAGTTAATTGTTTTACTGTTTAATTAATTGAATGAATGATTTGATCTTCTCCTGTGGTCTGCCACACGTCTATCCAAGCTTTTTCAATCCCACCAATCGTTCCACGAGCTTAACCTGATGTCTGTTGTTGCCATGGCGATACGGTCCGGGTCGCCGGCTACCTGAGGGGATGCCGTTTCAGGAGACGCTCCTGTGGGTCCGACGGGGACAAGCAGTTGCTCATTTACAAAAATGAATGCGCAGAGCGTGATCACCTTCACCGTTAATGCAATGACTCGTGCATGTGCAGGTGAAGAATGATGGAAACTGTCCCATTTGTTCCCGTCCGGAGTGGTTACCTCTTCCAAACCCCATCTCTTCCACGAGAGCCTCAACAGTGTCAACAACGTGTCCTCTTGTGTCCTTTATCCATTTTGAATAGAGCCTTAGTATTTGGAAATGGCGTAATGTTCATTTCAGGGTCTTTTGTGCAGCCTTGTGTTTGTGTGTGTCTCCGTATGTGCACAGACTGTCGTCAGTCCAGTGGCATTGCAGCCGTGAAAGAAAGAGTCAGGACGCCGTTACAGGTGTGTAACTGAGATCAAAATGTTCTCATGGGTTGTAACACGTTGCAGTCTGGTGCGGTCGCGTTGCACGTCTCTAGTCGCCCTACGCCCTGCGCACCGTTCTTCCCCCGGCTCAGCGTCTGTGTGTTTGGACATGTTAGTGAACCTCCCCTCGTGGTCGACGAGCGGTACGTTTCGGATCGGCCTGTTTCTGGAACCAGTTTCCAGCCGAATACAGCGGCCAACACCCCGTGAGCCTTCACGTGCTGGCGAAAAATCCACGGAGCAACGCTATCCGCTTACATAACCACGGCCTTATCTCGTGAGCCGGTCACAGTCGTAATTCGGCACCTGTCGGGATTGTGTTGGGTCTTTTGGAAACGTTCAGAAAGGGACACGACGTTCACCGCCGCGATGTCTCACCAGCACCGGGATCTCGGGGCCGAAAACAAATGCTTTGCGTCGATGTTATAATGCAGTGACACAATACTGTATTACATCATAGTTTGGTTGTTGGAATAGTCAATGTGGAGAGTGTTTGTTTGCTCCACCGCTGATATCCCCGTCGATTGAAATGAAATGGTCTGCGGAGTGAGATGGTCTGAGGAGGACGGAGCTTGTTTTTATCGGTAACCTTTTAGAGTTATTTATATCATGTCCGACCCGATGCTGTACGCGGGCTTCATAGAGCACATCATCAATAATTTTCATATCATCCATGGATCAAATGTGCTTTGTGAAGGGGCCCTTTGTGTGGACGAAGCCACGGTAAATCATCAGTCGGTTCCCCTTCCCCCGGCTTCATAGATTTTTTTCCCGCGCATTATTTTGGTTGTAAGGCAACTTCAAGGAACTTCGTTGTTTTTGATTGTCTCTCATAGCTTCATTTGTTTAGCTGTTTATAGCAACAACAAAAAAAAAGTACAAATCTGATGTACATTACATATACAGGACTAAACGGCAGACCTCAGCTTTAACCAAGCAGCAGAATATCTTGTCAAGAGCCACCAACACTAAAGTTCACCTGAATTTCCCCCCCGAATTTCCTCCCAAGGGGATCAATAAAGGATCTTCTTATCTTAAAAATGTCGCCGTTCAATCCACTTCCTCAAACACCTCCTTGACCTTCTTCTTTTCCATCGACCAGACTTCCTGCAAAGTCCAAAATGATATCTGACTGATTCCAGACAAATGATGCAGCCAGAGAGACGATGGACTAATTGTCAGGAGTGGAAATCAGTTTTCTGAACAAGAGTTCAATGTGAGTCTGCCTCTCCCGAAGATGAACGCTGCGACACACTGCTCTGCTGAGGAAATCAATGGCCCTTTTCCTTCCTGATGTTGATTGGATGAGGATAGTAGAAGCTATGAATAGTCAGACCAGCCACTATCTGGCTCTTCACCGGCAGCCCTGAATATTTCAGCAGCTGCTGTCCCTGTAATGGGCCCGTCGTTCACATGGTTACCATGGCTCCCGCACCAAATTCACCTTCGGCAGAGGGAAATGCCTCATCTTAATTAAAACGTCAGTTCTAGTAAATAGCTGTGTTGAACTGGTAAATGTTGATCGAATCTGCCTGTGGACTTGAGGTTTAAAAGTCCTGTTAAGCAAGAAAGATGATCTTTATCATCGCTCAGAGTGAAGGGTGTGTCTCGCCTCTGAGCTATTTGTCCAGACCGCACCTGTGTGTGTGTGTGTGTGTGTGTGTGTGTGTGTGTGTGTGTGTGTGTGTGTGTGTGTGTGTGTGTGTGTGTGTGTGTGTGTGTGTGTGTGTGTGTGTGTGTGTGTGTGTGTGTGTGTGTGTATGTGTGTTTGTGTGTGTGTGTGTGTGTGTGTGTTTGTGTGTGTGTGTGTGTGTGTGTGTGTGCCCTCTGATGACAGGAAGCTGACAATGACAGAAACCAGATCAGAAATAAAAAAGGACAAACCATGTTTGCTCCGGGACTACGTTTCCTCTTTGGATTCGTCTGAAGCTACTTTGGCAAACAGAACAAAAAAACGGAGCCAAGCCCATGTTGTCATCTTGTCAACATGTTTACCTCGGGAGTGAGGAGACGAGAGCCTGTCGCTCCTTATGCAACCCCATTAGGGAAAAACCCCGTCCGTTCAATTAAATGGGGAAATTCAATTTTCTGGAATAGTTGTCATAGATACATTTGCCATTTCAACAATTTGGTTTTCAATTTGAGCAGGAGATTGGTTGTAACAACTCCAAGTATGAAATGAATTGACTTAATTGTCAAACATTTAATCTATAGTTGTATGGTGAAGACTTGCATAAAACATTTGTTAACGAAGATAAAAGGAATTGTAAAAAACTAAAACTAATGAAATATGAATCCATAACTATTCATAATTAAAAAGTTGTTTACAAAAACAACATAAAACAATGAATTAATGAAAAAAATGGTATGTAAAATGTCCATCTCCCATCGGGAAAACCAGGAGTAAATGTCTTTGACAGCTTGGATAACAATCAGTTCCAATGAGGACAGACTAAATATTAGAAGCACCTCGAAGAAAGGTTCAATTTAACATAATTGATAAAGACTGATCCCTGTAGGAAAGAAATGGAGGATCTTCTGTGTCTGGAGCTAACTGTCTACACTGAGGGAGATGCCAGGCCGGTTGTCTCTGGCTCTGGAGACGAGGAGGCAACAAATATGTGTACTTATCAAATTGCCATAATTGGATAACTGGAATGGACTAAATCAGGAGAATCCACTGAGGCCTGCGCAGAAATGACTCCGCTGCGCCTGCAGCTTCAGACTGAGACAAAATGCACAAAAGCACTTTTTCGTGTAAACGTTCAGATTCCGAGAAGCTATTTCCGAAGTGGCGATGAAGAAAAGTATTTTTCAGATGCTATAGTTTGTCTCTTTCTCTTTTCTCTGTCTTTTCGAGGTTATTTCAGGCGAGCAGAGCGGTGTCTTCTGGGTAACCGTTGGCTCTGGCGCCGCGCGACAACACCACAGCACGCAACTGTCACAGAGGGCGGCCTTCTACTGGATTACTTTAAGAGAAGCTCATTTCATTTGTCCGATAATTAATTCATTATTCTCTGTCGGGTGTATTACGAGCTGCTGGTACTCGGCTTATTGAGCCGTTACATCCAGGGCTCGACCCTGATTGGCTGGTTGTTGAGGGCAGAAATTGACCGTGACCAGTGGGGCATGTTTGAGCGCTGCCAGTGTATTGTTGTCTGAGAGGGGCTGACCGTTTCTTAGGTCAGGCTAATCTCGTACCACTCAAACAGGACTTGAGGCCGGGCTAGGTTTGAGACTCGATCGAATCTGCACATGCTGAAGACGGTTCTTGGTGAATCCGCCTGTATGTTTTGTTAAAAATGTTGATGGCGTTTCCCCAACAGGCCAAGGTGATGTTTTGTTTGGTCCACACACCAAAGATATTTAGTTTACTGTCACAGAGGAGCAACGAAAACAGAAAATATTCACATTTAAGAAGCTGAAATCAGAGTCGGCGGGCGCCGGGCCCCTCTCGCGGCCCAGAGGAGCTGGAGGGGACGGTGGTGTTGTTGCCGCGAGGACCAGACACTGACGGGACGCTCCTACAGAGACATCAGCAGCTGGCCCACGATCGGTCGCGTCGTCACATTTCTCGCGCATGTCAACAACGCTGCTGTCATTCTTTCTCGCACGTTTCTTCCCCCCCCCCCGTTTCTTTCCCCCTCCCCGTTTCTTTCCCCCCCCCCCGTTTCTTTCCCCCTCCCCGTTTCTTTCCCCCTCCCGCTCCTCCCTCCCGCTCCTCCCTCGCTCCCTCCTCCGCCCGGTCCACATCCAAGTGGCGTTTTTGGAACAGCTTACTCATGTCCAGTCACTTCCCACCACGCCGGGCCTCTCGCGGCGGACACTCCCTCCCTGTCCTTCCTCCTCACGCGTCCCTGTGTCTCCTGTGTCGCGACAGGACAAGAGTGAGGTCTTCGCCCGCTCAGAGACTCGTCCCCGTTTAAGATGGTTCAGCGAAGGTAAGACTTACACACACGCACACACACACACACACACACACACACGCGCACACACACGCGCGCGTGCTTCGACATTCCTTCCGAGGAATCCAAACATCCAGCACTCTGTTGCGTTAAGTGAAAGCAGATGGCAGAACTCTGACTCCTGCGCCTTGTTGTGCCCCGAGCTCCGTGGCTGTTGGACGCGTGTGCGGCGGCGGGCCAAAGGGACTGCTGAGGAACAAGGGGGTCGAGCCGCGTGATTGGCCGGCAAGCGGATTTTTTGGGGGCAGGAGCCCCGTGATTGGTCGGCAAGCGGATTTTTTGGGGGCAGGAGCTAGGAAAGTTTTTTTTCTTTTTCTTTTTTTGAATTCGGCCAGTGTGGCGTGCAGCTGCTGCGCGTTCCACAGTTCGTCCCCCCTGTGGGCACAGAATCCCCGCTGCGCTGTGCTTTGTGTGGCGTGAGCGTTTGACTCTGTCACGACGATGTGTTCGAATTTCCGTGGGGCTGATGCGAGTGTTGGAACCGATCCCCGAAGCTGCCCACAGGCTATTTTTATCTAGAATAATATAACAATATGTTTTAATCAAAACAAAGTGAGCTCTGCAGATCTTGCTTGGCAAAAAATGTTGTCAATGTAATGTGTTTAATCCAGAAATTTAAAAAAAACATACCAAAATCATGTCTGAAATACAAAACTTGCAAGCGTCCCCCCCCCCCCCCCCCCCCCCCCCCCCCCCCGGCCCCCGTTCAGCCACGGGGAAGTTCACACGCAGTCGCTTTTCGCCTCCTCTGTCATAACAGTGATGTCAAGGGGCCCTGCATGAATCCTCTGTGGGCGTCTGAGGTACTCCAAAAGTAATTTGACGGCTCGGCCCCAGCTCCAGAGTGAGGCGGGCGACTTCAAGATGCGTCTCATTCTCCCCGCCCTCGTCGCCCGACTCCGCCTGGTGTCGTTCTCCTTCCCGCGGGTCCTGTGACAGGCCGCCGTCCGGCCACGCAGACGCCGGGCCGGGGAGCAGCGCGCCGCAATTACCACTCACGGCATGATGACGTCTGTGATGCTATTTTGAGAAACTTTTTCATGGATCTGTGCGAATGATGACATCCGATTGTGTGTTTTCTCTGGCTCCCCAGGTCCCCTGTGATTATTCCTCCCTCGCGGGCTATGGTTGCACCCGGCACGCGGTCAGGAACGTCCTCCTCCTCCCGCCTATGACATGGTTTGACTCACGCGCGCTCCGGTCACCACGATGGCCTCCATGGTCGCCAACGCAAACCGGGACGAGCAGTCTCTGGTCTTGAAGGGCGTGGATCCGGAGACCTGCATGATTGTTTTCAAGAACCACTGGGCTCAGGTAAACCCCAGCCCCCGAATTAAAGCTCCCACATCTTATGGAAATAGTTTTAGGGATATATGCTTACGTCTCGTAGAGAGTTAGTCTTCAGCAGCTTAAAAAAAATCCATAAGCTGAATAATTTATAGTAATGTAAGATTTGCAATTTGGAGGGAATTATGTTCTGTAACTCTTTCTTGATGAACACCAATTTATGAATCTTCTCAGCTCTTACAGCAGGACTTTGAGAAGAGTTACAGCATGCAACTCCAGGTGAAAGCCCAAATTGTTGTTTTGACATTTGTTCTCACATGCAGAGCCAAAGCTAAGCTAATGTCCTCCTGGCTGCAGCTCCATGATAAATGCACAAATAGGAAAATGGTATCGAGTCTTGCAATGTAAATTAAGTGAATAAGCATATTTCCCAAACGTATGTTGAACGATTCCTTCGAAATACTCAACTCTCCCCACCTTTTTACCCGGTGTCCCTTTAAACCAAAGGAATGTCAACTTGCGGCTCCTCCTCCCAGATTGCGTGTGTGTGTGAGAGAGAGACTTTCACACTGTCGAGTGATTCATTTGAATAACTTCAGAGTGAACTCTATATACAACTCTGATGAGCTATAATCATACAGTATTTTGAGGCGCGCTACAGTCTCTGTACCCCTTTGTTTACCCGGCGACTCCTGGGGGGGGGACAACAGGGCTTTTGCAACACATTCTCGTTGCACTAAACCAGCGTCAGTCAAATGCAGTGAGAGAAACGTTGTTCACATTTCTAAGATCCCGCAAATCCGGACAGAAGAAGACAGACTGGTTAACTCCTGCAACAACAAACAGCAGTGCGGTCGCGGCCGGTGGAACCTTGGCTGTGTGGAGCTCAACTTGTCTCCGATTTTTTTGGGCCTCTCTGCTGCAGCGCGTGTCCCCGTTGACCCCTGTGGGACCTGGCAGCCGGCTCCTCCTCCTCCTCCTCCTCCTCCTCCTCCTCCTCCTCCTCCTCCTCCTCCTCCTCCTCCTCCCCCCCACACGTTGACGCTCACTGCCCTACTGTAACTGTGACACTGGCCACGCATTGACGGGGACACAACCGCGCGTTGGGTCAACTGTCAACTGCGTTCACGTCAACATCGCCGGCCGGCGGCGTGGGGGGGGGGGGGGGGGCAGCGAGCAGGCTCGGTGCTTGTTCACAGCTGAATCGTGCAGAGTTCCACTTTTGTTTTTATCGAGTTCAAGCTTGAAGGGATTAGCTGTTTCATTTGGTCACAAGCTCTGAGGCTGAACGCGTGTGCATGGACTTTCCCAGAAGCACTTGTTGAGTAAAAGTTTAAGTCCTCCCCCCAATCAATCCCGTGTTTTACTGGGATATCAGAGCTTCCCTGTGCACCATGATGTGAACGTGCAGAGCCCCGCGCCGTTTTCCTCGCTCATTCACTTTCAGCCACTCGCCTCAAATCCGTTTACCGTGATCTGATTTGGTTCAGACGTGCCTCTCTGCATAAATATGCATATTAATGAGGCTACTACCAGCTGCTGACCATGACAAACTTCTAATACTGTGACGCACATGTGTTCTTTTGTCATGGAGATCATTGCAGGACATAAGGCGATAGTGCTTTTTCTGTTGTGCATAAATATGATAATACATTGATAATATGGACTCATGTAACAAGTATCACTTGCTTTCTGCTCGGCCTTCCTTTTTTTTCCTTTTAGATTGGGACAGAACGCAAAAAGACAGAGTAGTCCCAATTTCTGACTGGAGAGAAAAACCGAGAACTCCCTGTTCCAGATGGAATTTATTTCCTTTTCTTTTGGCTTCAGGCAAACTGACTGCAATTCCACTCCTGCGGAGTTTCATTTCCACGCTTAGTTAATCTGTCGCCTGATAAGACGCCTCTTGACTTTGGTTTCAGTTCCGTGAACCTTGAAATCAGAGCAACATGCCTGCAGTAATATCGGCCTCGTCTCCCTTTAAGCAGCTCTGCCGGAATTATCAGGTTTGCT
Organism: Scophthalmus maximus; assembly: GCF_022379125.1. Taxonomy (NCBI): domain Eukaryota; kingdom Metazoa; phylum Chordata; class Actinopteri; order Pleuronectiformes; family Scophthalmidae; genus Scophthalmus; species Scophthalmus maximus. The sequence continues at coordinate 6,884,506 of NC_061522.1, read as the reverse complement.
GTGGGTTTTTTTCTGGTGGCGTTGTGTTGCGACACGCAAAGCGGTGATGTGTGCATTGCTGTGGTGGCTGCCAGAAATAAATCTATAGACAGTGTAGTGTGGGGCAGCTTGCTACTCGTCGATATGGCTCTGCAGAGTTTCTGACTCATCCCGTGCGCGGTTGATGTCACGCCACCGCCAATGCATCCATCAGTCCACGAATGTGGTTCTGTTTGGAGCGTTCCCAGCCAGTGCACATTCAGGAGCGTCCTCAGACGCTGCTTCAGTTCTCACCCGAGAGTAGACGGAGCCAGCCAGACAGCATGGTTACATCGTTATGTACTACGTTTGCTGATTGCTACGACATTTCATGTGTCAACTAAAGTGGGAAAAAGGAGCTCTGACTTATCCTGCTGGCGATGGCCCACGAGAAAGAATCCGACCCGATGCTACTGAAGTGAATTAATCCAGTGCAGCAGCAACACAGTGTGGAGCTGGGCGATGTCAACAGCCCGTTCGTTCATTCAGCCTGAGCTCGGTCACATTTTTCAAAGCCCGCTCACCCTTTTCCCCCCGCGTGAACCGCTGTTCTGATCAGTGCTGCAGGTCAACCGCTGACCCCGCCGGACCGCGCGCCGAACGGGAGGAAACCTTCCCCGCCCGTCAGCGGCTGCTTTTTGGAAATGACACGTTCACACCCTGCGGTGTAAACACCTTCGCCTTGTGTCAGCGCCATCGCCAGCCGGCTGCCCGACACAGCGGGGCCGAAGTCCACTGAGTCCCCGGGCTGCTCCTCGGACCACGCCTCTGCCCGGCACTTCGGTCGTCGCCGGCGCTCCTGAACTGGACGGAGCCCTGGGGGCCGAGGTCGCGGGGTCAGGCCCCCGCCGGGGCCCAGGCAGGGATTGCGAACCCCGTTCTCCAGTTTCCATCAGCCCAGTTCTCTTGTGCACAGCCGGCTATTGTCATGGCAGCGGCGGCAGGCAGGGGACACTGGCTCCATTATTGTGACGCTGGTTTCTATGCGGTGAACCACCCAAGGGAGCGACCGGAGGCACAGAGGACGGTTTCACCCTGGGCTCCCGGGCTGAGTTCATCTGCACTGTGCTGCTTGTTTGTTTACACCTCATGGTTGTTGTTTTTCACTCAACCCCTGAACAAGGAATTCAATGTAACATGGTTTTTACAAACTCTATACAAATAGGATTGGGTTCAAAATTAATGCCGTGAACGATAATACTCAAGATTCCTATTTGATAATGAATGTCTCTAAAAGAGGTGGGCGGTCCCTGCTCATTCACCATTACTTAGCAGCGTGCCATTAAGAGTGCACAGCAGTGTGTGTGTGTGTCATGTAGGGTTTTGTTTGCGTGACCCAGCGATGAAAGCGTCACCCCCACAAACAGATTTTTGCAGTATTATTTTATTTCTTCTCCTCTTTTCAAAAGGAGATCCACTCGAACGTGCACGCTCAGCAAAAAGTCAGATGTTGCGGTAATGAAGACGATATGTACTGATCTGTGGTCAAATGTGGCAGGTTATCATACTGCTCAGCTACTGAACTGAGTGAATTTACTGATTTGTACATCTTCACACAAACAGATAGAACCAGGAGGTTAAATGCGGGGACAAAATGTTTCATTATGATGAAAAACTAAACACTTTTATTAGGTGATTTATACAAAATGAAGTCCTTAAGGTGAAAACAATCTCCTCTAAACACTTTATTTTTTTGAGTTTTTCTTCAGGGTATTTTTTTTTTCTAATTTTAAGATATATTGCTTTGTCTTTCCGTCTGCACGTAGTCAATAATAATCCCCTTGTGTCTCCTGTAGGTGGTGAAGATCCTAGAGAAGCACGACCCCCTGCGCAGCAGCTCCGCCCTGTCCTCCCTGAGCGCCATCAACCTCGGCGGCGGCCCCGGCGGAGGCCCTCGCTTTGGCCCCGTCCCGGGGGACGAGGCCAACGCGGTGCAGAACTACGTGGAGCACATGCTGTTCCTGCTGATGGAGGAGGAGAGCGGTCAGGCCGGCGCCATGGGCCCCATCCTGGAGTTCGTGGTGATGGAGAACGTGATGGAGCGTCTGTTCGTGTGGAGCCTCCGCCGGGAGTTCACCGACGACATGAAGCTGGAGCAGCTGAAGATGTACGAGATGCTGGTGGGCCAGGCGCGCCAGCCGCTGCTGCACCACAAGCCCATCCTGCGGCCGCTCATGATGCTGCTGTCGTCCTGCTCGGGCAAGGCGGCGGCGGCGGCGGTGGAGGCCGAGCTGGTGCTGCTGCTCAACCAGCTGTGCTGCGTCCTGGCAAAGGACCCGACGGTGCTGGAGCTGTTTTTCCACACCAGCGAGGACCAGGGAGCCACCAACTTCCTCATCTTCTCCCTCCTCATCCCCTTCATCCACAGGGAGGGCACAGTGGGCCAGCAGGCCCGAGACGCGCTGCTGCTCATCATGTCGCTGTCCGCTGAGAACGAGCGCGTGGCCAAACACGTCGCGGAGAACACCTTCTTCTGTCCGGTCAGTCGGGACGCTCAGTCACGTGACAAACTCAGTCCCTCTTTTTTAATTCAAACTAACCCGGCTTTTTAACAAAAATGGTTCTATCCTCAATGACCCTGACACCATTGCCATCCCCTCGACTTCCCCTCGGCGTGGCGGCGTCATAGCCGGGCCAAAAATATGCAGATGAAACTCGTGGGCCCACTCGAAACGAGGTTAACACACCTCTGCCGTCGAATGCCACAAATGTCTGGCATTCCTACGATTGTGGCACGGCTGTGAGCAAATCCCACGTAGATAATACAATTTGCCGGCTGCCGCTGCAGACAGTGCAGTGGAAGAAATGCGATGCCAGACGAATAACAGGAGTCTGTGTTCAATTGGTTCCACTGGCAGGCGACGGGGATAATCCTATAGAGGGTGTGTATACATCAGTGCCACACTAATGATGCTCTCATTTTACAGCTTAATTACCCTGAGCTGCTATGGGCTCTGTTGTTTCAAAAATGAAATGAAAAAAAAATTCCCACCTTGTAAATACGACTTGACATGGGAAAGACATAAATCATATTGGCAATTTGTTATGTGGAGAGCTTGTGGACATGAATGCATTAATTCGTGATCTTATTACCATGTCATGGCTGTTGGTGCCGTAGCGTCATCGGCCCGTAAAACATTTTTGATGCTGAAATATTTATCACGCCTCCGTTGCTGACCTTTAATCCGGCGGCATAAATCCTTGCATGTTGTTGCTGTTTTTATTGTGCGAGGAGCAACGGGCCGCCGCCGCCGCCGCCGCGCTTTGCTTACATCTGCATCGCATTATCAAAACGTGGAGCGGATGAAATGATTCACAGCAGTATTTTCCTTTGTAGAGGCTCGTAAAACACCGTCGCAAGTCGGTTGTTGTGAACCCGGCAGCGGAGAAGTTGCTTATTAACTGCTGTCATTAATCTGTAATGAAGCCCATTATTCTCCCGCTGTAATCACTCGGCATGGGATTATTTTTCATCAGACGACATGTCAGGCGATACCTATGTTTGCAGCGCAGTCTCCGCAGTTGTGGAGATTCACAGCGGAGTAGTGGTATAAATTACCATCAAAAAACATTATCTTCTTTGACAGGCTGTGACGTAAATGTGTCTGTTTGTACTGGATAGATAGAACTCCGGACAAGTGTCTGGAAAAATTAGGTCTGGACGTTTTCCGGAATTGGCCGCTCAGGTGACGAACGAAACGGGAACTTGTCACGAGTCAGGCCGGAAAATGTCAGGGAACATTCGGGCCAGGCTGCTGGAGATTCTCCTGCTGTATCCTCGCATGGGCTCACTGGTTGGTAGGAGAAGTTCTTTCCTACCAACCATCTTCCGGAGAAGTTCAGGGACAATTGCCGGGGCCTTCTCGTAACACCCCTCTCCCCTCAGGTGCTGGCCACGGGGCTGAGCGGCCTGTACTCGTCTCTCCCCACCAAGCTGGAGGCTCCCACCGAGGAGTGGCACTGCCTCCACCGAGAGGACTGGCTCCAGATGCCGCCCCTCGTCCAGTTCCTCAACTCGCTGGAATTCTGCAACGCCGTCATCCAGGTGAGCCACGTGCGACGCGTGCCGCTGGCACGTGGCTCTGCCGCAAGCGCAAAAAATAACGCATTCGCGCGTTTTTTGTTCGGTGGATGCAAGATTCTGCTCAACGGCATTCTCTTGGCTGAAACGTGTGCCTCAATGTTGACTCGTCCCAGGTGGCCCACCCTGTTATCAGAGAGCAGCTGGTCGGTTACATCTACAACGGGTTCCTCGTGCCTGTCCTTGCACCCGCTCTTCACAAGGTTGGCGCTCCTCTTCCTTTTTCCTTGTGAAACCTTATTTGGACAAATGTATACAGTGTGAAATCCAGGGAAAAATTGGTAAGGAAACATTTGCTATTCTCCTAAGTACTTTGTACCTTAGTAGGAGGAGGATTGTCAAATGAGAGGCTGAAAAATGATGTCACCATTAGTCTGGATGCCACTTATACATATATACTTATATAT